>NC_068986.1:84701611-84718043 GCF_001194135.2 Octopus bimaculoides | reverse complement strand
TATATATATATATATAATAATAATAATAATAATAATAATATTAGGGACAAAATCCAAAATTACAGGTAAAAACTCAATTAAAATCAATTTATAAAAAATTAAAATTAAATTGAGCTTTATAGATTATAATATATAAAAATATATAGTTTTAAGGAAAAGAACCAAGTTTCAAGAACTCATCGATGAAATTCCACTATCACATATAGAAAAATTAATAATTAAAAGCACAATGAATATATATATATATATATATACATACAATATATATATATATACATACACGCACACACAAACTCAAACTTATTTTAAAATTGTGGGTGGATTCAATAATATCAAACCCCATAAGTTTCCCCCTAGATCTAAACTGATAAAGGTTAAAGGTATAAGTATAAAAGTATGTTGTTGGGTATTCAAAATGTCAAGCTGCAAGCGGTGAATCGTGACGAAATGCGGACACGAGAAAAACGCAGCTTTTATTTTATTTCGCTACGAGAAGACTTATAATTGAAGACATTCTACATATGACCTTCCTTCTTGATAGGCCTTCTTAAACTACATTGTTCGAGGTATTTTCCTTTCACTTTATTAATCTAGTATGTGATATGTGAACTACCTAACGTATGTCATAAATCTTGGGTAGACCAGAAGCTCTAGTAAAAGGTACATAATAGAAAAGAAGTACAATGAGAGTGAACAGGAAACTGCAGTTTTAGATTATTAAACTTAACTAACAGGCGTAATATTGTGATATGTGGTAAAAATGACAAGTGTTCCAATACATAAATTAGTTGTGTTACAAAGCACTCACTTGGAGATCTGAGTTTGTTGTCCAATGGGTCAATGGACGGATGTACAGGTGAGGGTACAACTGTCTAAGTAAGAATGTTTCAGTTATCGATAATGATTTCAGTTAAAATTCATTGTGATAGATTTCCCTTTTCATACTTCTGTCATCGACGTAATATCATTCGTCACTTGTACTTTGAGAGTTATCTATTGCTTTCATCTGTGGAGGCTCAATGGCCCAGTGGTTAGGGCAGCGGAATCGCGGTCATAGGATCGCGGTTTCGATTCTCAGACTGGGCGTTGTGAGTGTTTATTGAGCGAAAACACATAAAGCTCTACGAGGCTCCGGCAGGGGATGGTAGCGAACCCTGCTGTACTCTTCCACCACAACTTTCTCTCACTCTTGCTTCCTGTTTCTGTTATGCCTGTAATTCAAAGGGTCAGCCTTGTCACACTGTGTCACGCTGAATATCCCCGAGAACTACGTTAAGGGTACACGTGTCTGTGGAGTACTCTGCCACTTGCACGTTAATTTCACGAGCAGGCTGTTCCGTTGATCGGATCAACTGGAACCCTCGACGTCGTAAGCGACGGAGTGCCAACAACGTTGCTTTCACCTTTACAAGTAAACCATTTTAAGTATTGAACGAAAGTGGAGTCAATAATATAATCAGATTGCAGTCTAAAAGATAATAACCCCACTAACAAGACTACGTTTGTAAAGCGTGAACAAATTTTAATATTACATCCTTATTTTCATATCGGAGAATAATGCATGTGACTGGATTTACCCTTCATATGTCTGTGATCAACGTCGTAAAGAACTATTCCTGCATGTTCTATCTCACAAAGTACGTCTTGCCCCTTCTATATCTCTGTGACTAACATCGTAAAGAACTATGTTCTTTGTGATCGATCTCATAAAGTACAACTATATCCTTTTCCTGTGACCAAGGTCATAAAGTACAACTTACTCCTTCCATATTTTGTGATCAATGTCATAAAATACGTAATCGATGTCAGGAAGTAGTGCTTCGCCTTTCATACTTGTGTTATCAATGTTATAAAGTACGATTCTTTCTCTCATTAAGTACAAGACAGTAGTTTTGGGGTTTGGTCAGAAGAGGAAGTGTAATAGTTGTGACCTTTGTCAACAACTTCCAGACTTGAAGAAAAAGATGAGTAAACTACGACTGAAGTCTATCTGCAGACAGAATACTCACAAATAGTTGACTCCGCATCAAATACCCAAGCGTCAAATAAGGATTTTAAAATGACGACGTTTTAAGTCGACCGACCATATAACTATCTCTTCGGTATTTTTGGTTGTCGTGAAAAAAGGCTTTCCAACGCATTCTTCGGATGAGGTTTTCAGTTTTGGTGAGGAGAGTCATTTAGGAAGAGGAAAGTCTTTTAGGGAGGAATAGGTATGTTCTTAAGAGAGATGCCAATGAATTGTTTATCAATTATGAAAGCATTACCTGTAATAAGTGCTTGTATTAGTGAGGAAGCGAAGGTATGAGAGCTATTGGTATCTAGAGTATCCAAAGAGTGGCAGGTAACGCCAAGTAAGTGCGATGGACAGACCGTAGTTAAACACTTGGTACGATAGTGATACGAGTGAGGAGTTTAATGTGGGTCTTGTATTAGCATGCATATATATATGCATATACATATGTCTTCCGCCAAGACACCGGTTATAAGCTTCCACATTAGTAGTAAACAGGTTATAGGTCGAATATTTGGTGTCAAGTTCTCTTTCAAGAGATCCTTGAGGCATAGCAGCGTTCGTTCACTAGTCTTCCAGGCAGGGACACGACATTGCTGCAGGCAGTCATCCAGTTGCGCAGCGATCCGTTCATGCAACTGCGTAAAGTTCTTCAGCTAATAGCTTTGTACTCCATCCGGGCCTGATCCTTTCCAATTTGCTATTTTTTTAAACTTCTGTCTCACTATATATAAATTCTGTTGTCTTTCAAGTTGTCTTTCCACATTTGTTAGCCACTCCGCGCTTTTTTATGTCTCGCTGGCTTGTTCCACAGCCTTCCCCAAAATTCTTTACTTTCTTTTGCATCTGGAATCAGTTCCTGGTGTTGGTCTCCCTCTATTTCCTCAAATAGACACCTCTTATTTGATTGGAACAATCTATTCTGTTCGAAATCTTTGCGTCTGGCGTCATATTTTTTTCCAATTTGGCATTTAATGCTGTCACCTTTTGTGTCAATTCTTCATATACTGTTTGTTTTCCCCTTTCTTCTAAACTGTACTGTCCATTCAATTTTCTGATCACTATCCTATTCTTGAGTTCTCCTCTCATTATTCTATTCAATTGCTCCAGTTTTTTCCGTGTCTTTTCCAGCTTCATTCGTATTCTCTTCCTCCAGTTTGGTTCTTTCTTTACATTTGCTTTTAAATCTTCAGTTTTTCACTTGTAAGCCTACTATGTTAGCTACGACATTAGCAACAGCTATGGTTAGCTGGTTTGTTTAAGTGATGTTTTCTGTTTTAATCAAGATTAAAATGTCATTTACTTTGCCTGTGGCTTTCTTCACTTGTTTTCTGTCCAAATATCTTATATTTGGTGATACTTCATTGTTCCCATCAAACATTATACCTCGCAACAATTCTAAAATCTCCTCTTCATTATTCAAGTCTTGGGCAGTACTTACTGTCACTTGTCCACCTGGATCGTCTTCATTGGTTACTTTATCAGTATTCTCTGGTACTCTGCGGTTTCCATCTGCTTAATGATCTTCATCTCTTACCCTTTCATTACCGCTTTCTGCTACTGCTGTTTCATTCTTCTGCTCTTTTTTATTACGCTTCTCTGATTTTCTTCAATCTCTACTCCCATAATCCAGTCGTTCCTAGACATTGCTCTCGCTTGTTCTATCAGTCGCTGCTGAGTGGTACTTCAAAACCTCCTTTTTCATCTCATATGCTCTTCGTTCAATTCATGTAGGCTCTTTTATCTGGTTCACTTCTCAGCCAGCATTCTATTACTATTTTGTTTACTTCTTTTTTCCCCATTTCATTCTTTTTCTGTAGCACTTTTGACTGTGATTTTGATCCTAATCAATAGCTTGATGACCACCTGCTGGAGCTTGATGAAGTACTTCCCGCCTGCGCGAAACCTTCACTGTTAACAGTCCCGTTAGAGCCGTTGTGGTTATTTTTTTTAATTTTGACATCACTCATTTCGAGGTAGTATTTGTAAGGTTGTGTAATCATTATTATTTTTATTGTGACACCATCACTAGGTGGGTTGTCAACCAAGGCTCCGAGAGTCCACACCTACCCTCGTGTACACTATTTTGAGTGCCAGTCTCGTTTAATCCATTGTTTTATATCTTTGTATGACATTTTCACTCCTGAGTATTTTGGTGCTGAGGTGGCACAACCATCAGTGGCACAACCATCAGTGGCACAACCATCAGTGGCACAACCATCAGTGGCACAACCATCAGTGGCACAACCATCAGTGGCACAACCTCTCTAGAGGGGTTGCCGACCAAGACTGGAGGAACCCCTTCCTCCCATCAGACAAGCTTAACCTCGCCAGACACCAGCCTGGTATTCCTAGGTTTTCTCACTTCGTGACGCCACAACTGTATGCAGTTTCGTGGCATACTCAGGGCATGTTATCATTAGTATTATCATTTGCTTGTATTGTTGGTGGTGGTAGTAGCACTGTTGTAAGCTATTGTAAGCTATTACTATTTTCTGTCAAGCGCTCACAGCCTTCCGCCAGGCAAGCAATGCAGTCGGTGGTAGTTCCAGTCTAGCGTTCTATAGAGGGCTAATGGAGAGAAAATGCGACGACGTTCTCGGGGAAACTCTGGACGTCGATGAAGATCAACTAACCGGTCTGTTTCGGAGAACTTTCGGGCCTGGGCCTGTGGATAACTTCCAGAAGCCTCTTGCCTGGCACTACCTGTTCGAGATAAACTTTAGAGGCACGGAAGTGTCATCAGCCTGGCCTGCCCGAGGTGCACCCGGAGCAATGAAACCGTTCTGCACGCCATTGTCCAGTGCCTGAGTATTGCTGACTTGTGGATTTATGTCGAACACCTGCTGTCACATGCAGGACGGATCCGGCTATCAGCTTAATCCATTGTGAAGATTGCTCCGCCGCCCTCTTTTGCCCGTTAGGGGCAGGAAATTTTTTATCTGTCTAGTGGTTGTAGCGAAAGCGGTAATAAGGTTGACCCGTTTGAAAGGGCTAAAGACAAACACTTTCCTCTTTGGTCAATACCTCATCAACTTTTTCAAGTTTCACTTAAAAAGAAAGTTGAGGGTAGAGAGAGAAGTGTTTCCTTGTAGTAAGTTATTGAAATGTGGATGCAAGTTGAAAGAATGGCCACTGTGAAAGGACCGATTCTGAGCGTGCACCTGTAAAAAAGGGGAATTAATGGAGAAGGGCTTTTACCTTCTTGATCAGACACCCGTGGCTTTTCTGGGTTTTCCACGTGAACCTTAAAGCACCTCCCCTTTTCGGAGTTTTAATTTGTTCAATTTTAATTGTTATTTATGTTGCCAGAGCAGACTAAGTCGCTAGCGGTATTTCATCCGTCTTTACGTTCTGAGTTCAAATTCCGGCAAGGTCGACTTTGCTTCCTTCTCTTTCGGAGTCGATAAAATATGTGTGTGCGCGTGCGCGCGTAACTTTTAAAAGTGGAACTCCGAGCAGATGAAACTATAAATAACAATATAGATTATCGGGTTAAAAAGCTTGGGTGTAAAAAGTTGTTTTTTTTTCCTTCTAAGTGAGTATTTTTAACTCAATATTCTATACTCTACTACCTGTAGCTTTATCTTCTTCGACAACCATTAAGATTTATTTCATGTGTCTTAGAATTTCTAAATCCTCATGATGTAAACCTATATGTGTGTGGTTAGTGTGTATGTGAATGAATGTATTGTTTTTAAAAGGTCATATAGTCCTTGAGCCCAGACCCCCAAAATTTCTGTATCGATACCACGTGGGGTGAATAATTCTTATAGTAATTTTTGACTTGCTATATGTCTCTAGTTTCTATTATATATCATAGCCTTGTCGGAATGGTAGTTTAGTAGTAATTATCACTTCATAAATAGATATACCCTCCATAAGAAACTGCAAACAAAAAATGGCTCTTTTCTAGATATATTTACGCACAACGTAGTTAAACAGAAATTAATAATTACTGTTTTACCCCATTTTAGACATCATCTTTTCAAAATTGAAAATTTACGAATTAGCCATTAGTGTAGAGAAAATTGACTTGGAATCCAACAGAGAAAAGAATATTGTTTGTTAAAAATAAAAAATTATCAAGATATTTTATTACAATTACAATCGGACCAAAGTTGAGGAAAAATGCTCTTCAAAAAAAGTACGCCACCTGGGTATGTTTCTAACTCTCTCATCTTTACAAGTATGCTAACAAATTTTTACTCCCAAGGATGACGTAGCAGTACAAAATGATGATGCAATACTTGTAATGTAATAGCTTCAAACAGGTGGAGAGAAACTAACGAGTAATCAGAAATTACTATTTTTGTCCCAGTTACCAATTTCGCCCCACTCCTACGCAGAGAATACGAGGTCAGTCTGAAAAGTAGCGGCACTTGTGTCAAACAATTTATTTCAATTTCAAACAACAAACTACATAATTTCCCTTTCAAAGTAATCTCCCTCGAGTCTAATGCACTTTTCCATCCTTCTGTGCAACGTTTCTATGCACTTCTGAAAGGATTCATTTGGAAAGTCCCTCAGCTTCGCGGTTACGGCCCTGTTGATGGATTACACGCATTCAAAACAGGTCTATTTGATGAGCCCCTTGAGCTTGGAGAAAAGAAGAAAAAACAAAAAAAGTCACACGAAGCAAGATCAGGTGAATAGGGAGGTTGTCCCGGTGCGACGATGTTCTCGGCTAGGAAATACCGGATGCTTAGGGCATTGTGAGCAGATGCAGTATCGTGGTGAAGCAGCCACGGTTTGCCCTGCCACAATTCTCGTCTCTTCTCACACACTGAACGAAGCAAACGCTGCAGGACTATTTTATAGACTTGCTGATTGATTATCTTGTCCTGTGGCAAGAACTTACTGTGGACGATGCTCATAGCTCACACAACGCACCCAGTTCCGTTACTTTTCAAACAGACATCGTAGTAACGAAAGGCAAAATGATTCCCGTCAAAATTTCAGTATTTGTGAACAACTGTCTGCTACTAATGTTAACAAAAGGTGCATTGGGATTGTTTTCAAGAGTCTATAAACCGGATTGTGAGCTTATCTTTCTGATCTGATGTGAACAGAATAAACCAAGATGCATTTAATGTCGCCAATAGCTATTTTGTTCACTTTTGAAATGTTTGCTAAATATAATTCATGCACCTACAAATGCTTCGCTTCGAATTCAAAGGTGATTAAGAAAACGGGTCTTGAATAGAAGCTCTTGAAATAGAAAGGGTAAAATTCAATAATATCATGCTCTGTGTTTTGCTAGTTCGTGGACAGGCTGCGCGTATAGGCGTAAGGACATACCTGCAGATGCTTCTTACATAATTTGTTTTCAGTTAGATATAATGACACTCATACTTTGCCATTTTCAGTAATCCATTATTTCCATGTATTCTAATCATACTCCCATGAGCTGGTAAGTCGTTCGTATAGGTGCGTCCTCTGTTGAGGTGCGTGGGCGAAGATATTGTCTCCATTGATCACCACACCTCAACGAACAGTGTGACTACTTTCTCCTCTGTTTCTTAATCTTGTCATTTGTAATATTTATTTTTTTTTAAATCCCTTATTGATAGCTGTTAGGTTATCGTCAAATTTGTCGGGCAAGTTGTAACACATACACACACACACACACACACATACTCATATTCTAGTATGTGTGCGTATACGTGTGTGTGCGTTCGTGTGTGTGTGTGTGTGTGTGTGTGTGTGTGTGTGTGTGTGTGTGCGTGTGTGTCTTTCTGTAACATTTCTATTTGATAACTGTGCTAGTAAACAATTATGAAAGAACTCAAGACTAAACCAAATGTATTATATAACTACTCATACAGCACGCGCGCACGCACACAAACACGCACACACACACACACACGTTTTCAGTTAAGCAAATGTTATCTGAACATCATCAAGGAAGTTATACTTCTGAACTGTTAATTGAACCAATTTATATTGGTTTCAGTAGAAGGAAAGTACGAGTAAGTGATAAATGATGTTGAGAAGAATAAGCGAAATAAGAAGCAAACTGGAAATACGAAAAGTGAGAGGGGAGAAGAAAAAAACTAATGAGTGTGTAAGAATATTGTTTGAAGTAAAGTCAGGTTAGAATGGAGGTAAGAGAAGCTTGTGGGAAAGAAATAGGCTTTAACTGGTACGGTTAAGCGGGAGGAGAAAATATTAAGGGAGGAATTGACATGGTTCAGATGGGAAGAGTTCAGATGGGGAGAGGGAGATATGGGGAAGGGAGGTGGGTGGTGGACAGGAGAGGGAGGACAGAGGAGAAAGAGGGAGGAAAGATGAGAAAGAGGGAGGAAAGATGAGAAAGAGGGAGGAAAGATGAGAAAGAGGAAAAAGCGGGGGAGGGGGGCGGGAGGAGAGATGGAATGGAGGAGAGAGAGAGAAGGTAGAAGAGAGAGGGAAGAGAGGAGAGAGGGAAGGGAGGAGAGGGGGAAGAGAGGAGAGAGGAGAGAGGAGAGAGGGAAGGGAGAGTGAGTGGGGCAGGGGAAATGGAGAGGGGGTGAGGAGGGGAGATGGGGAGGGGAGATGGGGAAGGGAGATGGGGAAGGGAAATGGGGAGAGGCGGTAAGTAGGAGGACGGTGGAATTGGAAGTGAATTAGCAAAGCTCGATTATATAGAGATGTCAGTATTTTTTATTCTTCGCCAACAAAGACATTCGAAATATTGACACTTTAGCACCTTTACCCCAGATAAGCTTTTATCTGGGGGGTAAAAAGACACCGTTCACCTTGAGGTATTTTGTGATGTACAGGCGTTTGAGCAAACATCCATGTTGCTTTGTTTATTAGGGATTCAATGTGGCATAGTGAGAGCTTTCAATAAATATGCTTCACAAATTGTTTTCAGTCTGAAAAAGAAATATTTTAAAACACAGAATACAACAATGTCACATTTGTGTTTTATAGTTCTTTCGTTTCAAGTCTACGCACTTAACCTCAGTAACTTTCTTGTCCAATACCCAGAAAATTTATAAATGGCTTCGGATGTGCCTTTGCTACTGAGATAGGTCTATAATATTCTTTGTCTCTCCCAGAGTATTCAGTCTTCATTACCGTTCCAAAGATGTTTGCACATAAGTACGCGTTCACAAAATTTCATTCTCCGCTAAGCCCAAATATTTCAGGAATGCAAAATCGTCCAGTTCCTGTATTAACTTCTTATGAAGCTCCAAATTGTTTGCTCACACTCTGCCTCATTGCATCGTCAGTTTCATGTATTGTTTCTCCAATCCATAAGACATTTTAAAGGTCTTACTAAACTACTTGACAATATTGAAGAGATTTCTATAGCGGAGAGCTAGCAGAATCGTTAGCACGCCGGGCAAAATGATGAGCGACATTTCGTCCGTCTTTACGTTCTGAGTTCAATTTTGCCGAAGTCGACTTTGCCTTTCGTCCTTCCGAGGTCTATAAATTAAGTGTCAGTTAAGCACTGAGGTCGATGCAACTGACTTACCCACCGCCCTGAAACTAATGGCCAAAATTTGAAACTAATATTGATACTTCCAAGTTGAGAAACGTCCGTAACATACAATTTTAGGGTATCCATGAAGCAGAGATAATTAATCAGTCTAGTCTTTCTATTGCGCCCAGAGTTTCTCGAATTTGCAATTTTATTGATCAACTGAAATGTATCAAGTATTGGATGAATGAAGATCAGAAATTGTTCACTTATGGAAGATCAGAGTAGATATGCCATAGAAATTAAAGCTCGTGGTCGTAGAGTTGTTGATGACGATTAGAACTATTTGACATTTTACAATTGTTTTAATGTAGTACATTCTGGTGTTAAACTGATGTACATTTTGATAAGCCACTCACGTAGGGTCGGAACAAAATCCTTCCTGTTGTCGGTCCACGTACATGACAATTTTATTTTTCTTTATCGTGCCATCATACAGTACCATCATTCTGTTAAGAAACGAGTTGATTGTCCCACAAAACTTGAACATACATCCTTTCTGCTCTACAGGAATATGATTTATTCATTTCTATATGTTTAGTTACCCTATTGGGTAATATTTTAGAGAAAAGTTAATGGATCATTAATTGACTACTGAACAAGCTATTTCTGCATTTGGTTTAGATTCTTTTAGATAGTGTTGATGATATCAGAGTAATTTGCCAAAAGTTAACGACCAAAAATCTTTTGAATGTTGTAAATATGAGTATTTTTATGCTTTAGATATTATAATAATCTGTTGCTTTGTATTTGTCGAATAACCGTTATGTTATATCAGGCTTCGTTTTTAAAAAGTGGATTTCCCAAAATGTCTTTCATCATATATTAATGTGTTACAGAACTTCTATATTATAAACGCTATTATTCTACAGAACTTTCCAAAAGGCATTTTTTTGTAATACAATAACATTTTAATTTTATGTATTTATTTATTCTTTCAAGCAATACGAAGAGTTTGTTCATTGTTTATGTTGAATTTAATTATTAAACGCGACTATTTTTTTTCTAAATGCCTACATTTTTCCGTGTTGTTTTAAATGCCTTCCTACGTAGAATACACAAGCCCATCTTGTGTTTTGCTATTAAGACGTTTTCATTTGATTCGAAGATGCTTTTTGATATGCGGAATTCAAAGTGGGATCCATTCTTTTACCACTGCGTCTCGATTTCAAGATACCCAAATTTCATGAGCTTGATAACCAGGAAGTATCTACCGAACCAGAAGAAGCAACAGATGATCCGGATAACTTTGGCACTAGCTAATCAAACCCACAGCAATTTAATGAAAATGAGCTCAATCACTTGTTAAGGGACTTGCACTTATCAAGAGTCTGCAAAAGTTTTGGTGTCTCGATTATATTAATTTTTGTGTTGTGTTTCCTATTAATGTATTTAGCATAATCTATCACCTGGGTTTAGTCCACAGTACTACTATACTACTCAGGATAACCCAACGTTTATGAGAGAAACTTGCTTGAAAAAAGTCTGTGCCAGCCTGTCGTACTTGCGCACAGACACACGCACACACACACACACACACACACACACACACACACACACACACATATCAGAATTAGTGCGAATTAAAATAGTGCTTTGTAAACATTGAATCCTTCTCAGTACCTCCTTGTTACACCCAAATCGACTTTACGTTTCCCCCTTACAAGATGAATAAAATTAGTACTGAGTTGATATACTCATCTAAAATCCTGGACACCAAAGCCCCAATGCGGCCGGAACCCAGTGGCGCAGTCCAGTAAAAAAAAAAAAAACAAGACTAAACATGTCTATATATAATTTTCACTTTATAACATTTTTTTTTTGTAATAACCAGATAATAATTGATGTGAACGTCCTTTGTTCTTTCTTGTATTTAGTTGTTTTTTTTTTGTTATTGATTTGGTATATGCCTGTGTATATATTTTGATAGGTGTATACGTGTGTATGACTAGAAAGTGAAATTAATACTCTTTCACTCGTTTCAGTCATTTGAGTGTGGCCATGCTGGAGCACCGCCTTTAATCGAGCAAAACGACCCCAGGACTTATTCTTTGTAAGCCTAGTAGTTATTCTATCGGCCTCTTTGCCGAACCGCTAAGTTACGGGGACGTAAACACACCAGCATCGGTTGTCAAGCGATGTTGGGAGGACAAAAGCAGACACATATACACACACACACATACTTTTATATATATATATATATATATATATATGTATATATACATATATACGACGGGCTTCTTTCAGTTTCCGTCTACCAAATCCACTCACAAGGATTTGGTTGGCCCGAGGCTATAGTAGAAAACACTTGCCCAAAGTGCCATGCAGTGGGACTGAACCCGGAACCATGTGGTTCGTTTGCAAGCTACTTACCACACAGCCAATCCTACGCCTACATGAAATAAATCAGTATTCGTGCATTTTATCAAAATAAAAATGTCAACATTTTTGTTCTACAGTTACAGCCTCGTCATTCATTTTACATGCTCATCTTCGTATTTTTGTATGTCACACCCATAGTTTATGTTAGACGAGATATATAAATTTCGTATATATCATCTTTTAAGGTAGATATGTTAGAGACGTCAAAGTTATAACATTTTATGGTGAGAAGAGCTTAAAATAAACCTAGAATAAATTACGTAACAATCAATATTAGTTTCAAATTTTGGCATAAGGCCAGCAACTTTGGGTGATGGGTTTAATTCATTAGATCGACTCCAACATTCAACTGGTTCTTATTTTATCAAACCCGAAAGGTTGGAAGGCAAAATCGAACTCGGCGGAATTTGAACCCAGAACGTAACAACAGATGAAATGGTGCTAAGCATTTTTCCCGGCGTGTTAACGATTCTGCCAACTCACCGCTTTAATAATAGTTTAAGATTTTGCCACAAGATCAGCAGTCTTAGGGGAGGAAATGAGTCGAATACATGAATACATCGACCCCAGTGTTTCACTAGTACTTTTTTTTATCAGTTCTCAAAGGATGAAAGGCAAAGTAGACCTCGGCGGAGTTTGAACTCAGAACGTAAAGACGGACGAAATGCCGTTAAGCATTTTGCCCGGCGTGCTAACGATTCTGCCAGTTCACCGCCTTCGCCGCCTTAATAATAACAAAATATTGTGTGCAGAGAGATATAATCATTTATGGAATGAGTTTATATGATTTCTTGATCAGTTGAAGCATACCGCTATCATTTTGTAGCATTAAAATAAAACCTTATATGAAACAGTTTCCGTAGCTAATCGTTCAATTAAAGGAATGGCCATTTATTCCGAGAAACATATGGATAAGAGACATATATGCTAAATTAATTTAATGCTATTGATTACATTTGTAAGCAAATCTCAACTTTTCTCTGTTACAGACATAAGAACTACCGTTTTCTACTAAATCCGTGATGTTAAATTCGGATCTGTTAATTAGATTTCCTTATCGTGTCCAGATTTTGTGTAACCAGGTATCACGTTTTTTACTTCCTTTCTCGGATTTATTACATCAGCAGACTAAGTTACTGGCCTGTGCCATGCTTTATGTTGGTTTGATTTAAATAATATTAAGAGGGTTGCTCTTCAGACACAGTAATATTTTGCCGGCGAACTGGCTGCCCGGACACCTAATCATTGAAAGAGCTCTCTTTCTGTTAGAATCAAGCATTATATTTCGATTGAAGTTCCCATATCTGCTTTCCACAACAGAGATCTGCTAGTGGAAATGTGTACCATGCTCGTCAATTATAGCCCCAAGGTTGGTAAGGAAGAAGTGAAGAATATAAAAGATAAAATTTAAGGAACATCCTATATCATTTTCTTTCATAATATTTTATCATATTACCTGCCAGTTCACAATAGGTTTTAGCTCTATGTATCCATGAAAAATTTTAAACCCCAGCATGGCCGCAGTCAGATGATTGAAACAGCTAAAAGGTTAAAGATATCAACGTTTGATATATTTTTGTTGATGAAGTTATTTTTAACAACCAAAGATGTCACCCATTTGATTTGTAACCTCACATTAAACACGGCAAGTGCGACTGACATATTATTTCTTTTACTATTCAGTCAAACTGCTAAGACATCATTACACTGTGCACAACAAATATGTGGTGTTCAATTCCTCTTGTTTCCTACTTACAACGAAAACTGTACTTCTAGGTAAATTTTATCCATGATACTTTCGATGTTTCTTTAATGATTCATGGGTGTATATTGCCTATACACATACTACAAATTGTTTTGTTGAACGACATCAAATAGACAAGCAGGTTTAATAAAATTAATTATAACACTAGATGCAAATTACAATCTTCTCCTCACTACGCCATTAGATTATTTCTACAAGTGGATCTTAGAAGGAGATTTAAGCATGTATAGTGATAACGTTTTAGTTATTTCTAGCAAAGTAAACGAGCATAAATATAGAGAAAAAACTTATTTAGTATTTTTAAAGAACGAGCGTTATTATCACAGTAACTAATAATGGGACAGTCAACTTCTTCCATGTTATGTTAAATCTCAACACAACTAAACACTAAGAGTAGGAAACAAAACTGAAAACTCATTCACACCATCAAAAGATACAAAATTCCTACCACCAAAATATATCCTCCTGAGAGAAGAATTTTTTTTTTTTTTTTTTTTTTTTTTTGCAGCCCTAATTCGCTTGCAGACTGGGAACGAGAAACTTCGAGTTGTGACTTGCGTAGGATCAGCATTGAATTGATGTCTTCCACTCCACCTAAGAATATTCAGTACTTCGTTCTATAAATTGCAACTTTATAATGCCACAAGTTGGCTGAAAGAGTGTCTCTAGACCAATTCTACGTGCAGGTAACCTAAAGTACAATTGATGAGAGCTTGTCTATAATTTACTTAAACATTTTTATTCTACTTTCCGGTTTTGAAGACTCTTCTCTCAATTTGTTACCACTAACGTAACACAAACACACACGCGCACGCACACATACATACACACACCCACACACACATGCAATTTACCCACTACCATGAATGTTTTCTTTTTCTTTATATCTAAGTAGGCGATCTGCAGGAAACAAGATGCAACAAGTGGTGTGATGATGACGTTCATTGAAGCAAACCACGTGGATGCAGCTGTCCTCTTGATCTCAATCAGATGCTCCTTTTCTTTCGGTGAATTCGTGATACTTAAAATTTTCTCTTCCATTCATTTGGAATAAGTGTTACATTCCACAAGGAACTCGTTTACTCTTCCCCGAAGGGAAAATATTTCCATTCAGTCATGAAGTACTCTTCAATATGATTTTTGCTATACCGTTGTCTTCATATACATATTCTCTTATTCTTTTGCTGCAGCACCAACTTTAGTCGAATAAATCGACCCCAGGACTTAGTCTTTGTAAGCCTAGTACTTATTCTATCGATCTCTTTAGCCGAACTGCAATCTATTCACAAGGGTTTGGTCGACCAGAGGCTACAGTAGAAGACACTTGCCCGAAGTGCCACACAGTGGGACTGAACCCGAAACCATGTGGTTGATAAGCAAGCTTCTTACCACACAGCCACTCCTGCGCCTAGCTGCATCCACGTGGTTTGCTTCAATAAACGTCATCATCACACCACTTGTTGCATCTTGTTTCCTGCAGATCGCCTACTTAGATATAAAGAAAAAGAAAACATTCATGGTAGTGGGTAAATTGCATGTGTGTGTGGGTGTGTGTATGTATGTGTGTGTGTGCGCGCGTGCGCGTGTGTGTTTGTGTTACGTTAGTGGTAACAAACTGAGAGAAGAGTCTTCAAAACCGGAAAGTAGAATAAAAATGTTTAAATAAATTATTTAGATTCAAAAATTGAATATGGTACTTATGTTTAGGCACCAGAATGGTATGGTATGGTATTACATAAAAACCATTCCAAAAACTAGGTGATCAAAAAATCAAAATAAGCAACAAGGATGTTAAAGATGGTTGCAGTACGCACGTTTCATGCTACTCCATTTATTTAAGTAATGTGAGCATTACATTAAATGCAATATGTAGAGCAATCTTCAGCTGCACGAAAATGCAGAAAATTACAGTAGAATAGACATATTGTAATTGTGGCAACATTTCAAATCCAAGTGAGAGGAAGAATACATAAAAATCCATCTTGACATAGCCAAGTCTATCAGGCTAGTAATTGGTTCTAGGCAAAAATTCTAACTGTCTCTGATTGTGTTGTCTCTTATCTAGTAATAATAGTATAAGAGACAATCACTTCTAAGGAAAGGGAAGGTGTAAGCATTATGCATGGACATGGCTATAAAGGATATAAAGGTTTCTCTGGTCAGAGTGGTAACACTCTTATAGGTTGGGGCTTTTTTACTACTATCAAAATGTTGAGGAATTAAACCCTAGGTATATAGGTCAAACAGGGCTTTTTCTTTAGTCTGAATAGAGCATCAGTATTGTTTTACAGACATCAATATTAGTTTAAACAATATTTTAACAATATTTTAACAATAAGAGGTATGTTAATAACAATAAAATGAAAAGAAAATGTCCTCGTTAAGAGATTTAACATTGAAATGAAGTTAGTTTATACAAAAATCATGAAGTGATGTCAGTATTGAATTCAGAGGCTATAGATAAGGTGTAAGGTCTAAGGATATTAAGCATATTGGGTTCATGAAAACTATTTTGAATTATTTTAAAATCCCACTTGGATTTGAAATGTTGCCACAATTATAATATGTCTATTCTACTGTAATTTTCTGCATTTTCGTGCAGCTGAAGATTGCTCTACATATTGCATTTAATATAATGCTCACATTATTTAAATAAATGAAGTAGCATGAAACGTGCGTACTGCAACCATCTTTAAAATCCTTGTTGCTTATTTTGATTATATATATATATTTAGGGTAAAAAATTAATAATTAATTGATAATTAGTAATTTTACCAGGTAGTTCGATGTGTTAAAA
>NC_068986.1:84700498-84701461 GCF_001194135.2 Octopus bimaculoides | reverse complement strand
TGTGTGTGTGTGTGTGTGTGTGTGTGTGTGTGTGTATGTGTAGGCGCAGTAAAAGTAAAAAATAAAAGATCTTAAAATATATGGTTAGAAAGATATCAACAAGTTAATTAGGTATAGCCGGATTTTTTCAATTCTTCAAAATGTACTTCGACGTATGTTCACAATCAATGAAAATTTCAGACCTAGAGTTAGGGACCTTACATCTGAAAAGGATCTGACCTCTTTCAGTTAAACATAGCTTACATTTATTTGATCCATTAATATAAGATGTGGATTTTTCACTTATTTTCCACTTAATCACATGTAGTGTTGCATTAGATTTCAAACTCCATATGTAACCAACCAACTTAGTAGCTTTGCTTTTGTCCTTATGTTAAAAGGAGGCTATGTGATAGACAGAGTGATTTTTAAACTCCTTCACATAATTCAAGTGTTGCAGTAACTTCTGCCACATGTGTATGTATACACCTATATCATTGCTTGGCAACCGGTATTGGTTTGTTTCTGTATTCGTAATTTAGCGTTTCGACAATAATGATCTGATAGAATAAACACTAGACTTATAAAATTAGGTACTTGGATCGATTTGTTCGATTAAACCCTTCACGATGGTGCTCCAGCATGTCCACACTTCAATGACTGAAGCAAGTAAAGGATAAAAGATAAATGCCGTTTATAAGCAACTTTAATATAATTCATTTTCTTACGTAATATATTGAGTTAAGTATATTTGCCAACGCCTAAGATATATTTCATTTTAAGGATAAACGTAACCATGACGGCGTGCTTCTGTTCGCAACTTAACAGTGAATGATTTATAGCTAGCTTTTCCATAAATTTTTCCCCTACCTGGTAACAAAATACCTCGAATGAGAGTTAATACATTTAATACAGCAAGCTCACATATATATGTATAAATACATATATATTTATACACGCACGCACACACACACGCATATATAT
>NC_068986.1:84695580-84699689 GCF_001194135.2 Octopus bimaculoides | reverse complement strand
TATATATATATATATATATATATATATATCATATCATATCATATCATATATAAACAAACAAGTTTGTTTTTAGAAGCGTTGAAATGTATTTAAAAAGAAACTTATGTTTATCTGTATATGATGTAATCTGATTTACAGCCTAGCGTTTCAAGTTCAAAACTTGTGGATTAATTTGTCTGTGAGCAGTATAGTTTAATTGGTAAAGCACTTGACCGGTAATCAAAGGGATTTGAGTTCGAGTCTCATGGCTGGTTGCTAACAAATTTTTCCGTTCCGTAAGGGTTTTATCCTGCGAATGAGTGAGTGAGTGACTGAAAGAATAAGTGACTAATAGAGTGAGTTTATGGGTGAGTGAATGAGAGTAAGTTAGAGAACGAGCGAGTATAAGAGAGGTAAATAAACAGTGAAAGAGTGTACCGGTGCTTCTATAATGAATATGTACACCCTTGCAATCTTCGAATGCATTTACGAGCGAAAACCAAAAAGTATAGAGAAAGTATCGTTGGTCCACAAATATCTCTCTGCTCCACTCAATTTTCCACCTTAAATAGTTCTGAAATAACTTCTTCAACGTTAGTGAATGCGTCCATGTCGTCATCGCGGTCGATATCGCCACCGAGACGACGGCCTTTCGATCGAACCGCCGGCCGCAGCCGCAGCGGCAACCAGCTCTTTGCTCGCTCCGAACAACGCTACTAATCGCTTGCTTCCAAGTTTACTTACTGCTACTACTATGACTACTCAATGTACCGAGAGAGTCCGAGTTACTCTCGCCGTTTGCCAGCGCTTCGTCCAACGTGTGTCTTCTTCACAACTAACTTGGAGCAGAGACCGCGTTCGTGCGCCGACCGGCACACGCACTCGTGCTCGATACCGCTGACGACGACGACCTTTAGATCGCTCCGCCGGTACCCAGTCAGGGGACCAGTCATTCCACTTGTGAAAAAAAAAATATCGCTTCGACGAAACAAGAAAATCACGCGGACCAGTCGTCCGTGTCGCATCTCCTTTGGCCGCGCTGCGCACTCGCCTCTGCAGGGAAATGCGTTCCGACTCGCCGCGACATTCCTGTCGTCGCTCGAATCTTTCTCTTCCATTCGTCTTCCTTTCTGCCGCGCGACAAGTGCCGATCTTTTCCAACCACTTCCACCCGTCTTTCCTCCGTCCGTCCCGCTCTCTCAATGTTCGCGGTTTTTGCCGTTAGATTCTTCGATTTCTTGGATTCCCCCAACTTCGGCCGCCTCGAAAGGGCGGATTGTGTCGTTCGTGAGAAGAGACTCAATACATCGCAGTGTGGTAGCTGCTCTACTAAGAACGTAACTCCGAACGGCAAGTCGAGTCGTATGCAAGCGATCCTTTTCGTCTCGATCTCTTTTTGAACAAGTCGGGCGGAACGTCGACGACGACGGCGGGACCGCCGCCGCCGCCGATGTCCCAAAATAGCAATTCCGCCGGCGATGCAACCGCTCGCTGCGTGAACACGACGGGCGGACGGCGAACGCCGAGCTAAGGCATGCGCCTTGAGGTTTAGACACTTTTGGAAAGCAACTCGGTTCCGGCTTAGAGGCGTCGAGCCGTTATCGCTCAGAAGCAGCCTGGCACCACCGCTCTATCGAGCGAGCGCGCAAAGTGGTTCCTCGTCCTGAACGGAATAGCCGTAGCCGAGTTGATGTTGCTGGTGCCCGCCTCAGGTCGGCGGAAGCGTCGGCGGCAGCGATGGACGACGCGCTAGCGCCCCGCCGCCGCCGCGCACCAAACTCCCGATGCGACTCTGGGCGCCGCGTACCCGCGATGCATCGATAGGAGGATACTAACCTGTCTCACGACGGTCTAAGCCCAGCTCACGTTCCCTGTTAGTGGGCGAACAATTCGACGCTTGCGAATTCTGCTTCGCAATGATAGGAAGAGCCGACATCGAAGGATCAAAAAGTAACGTCTCTACAAACGCTTAGCCGTCACAAGCCAGCTATCTTTGTGGTAACTTTTCTGACACCTCTCGGCGGACGCATACCTCGCCGCTGTTCGGAAAGGATCGATGGGCCACGCTTTCGTGGTCCGTATTCGTACTGAAAATCGTGATCGAGCGAGCTTTGTCCTTTTGCTCGACGTATGGTTTCCGTCCACGCTGAGCTCATCTTGGGACACCTGCATTACCGTCTGACAGACGTACCGTCCCAGTCAAACTCCACGACCGACACTGTTCTCGACAAAGGGTCACGCATCGGCTGCGTCAGCGCCCGCAAAGGCGCTCGACATGCACTGCGCGCTTCGCACCAAATAATGAACCACCGTTCGGCGACGCCCGATCCCTTCTCCATCGAGTGAGCGAGGAAACTACGGAAGTTGCGGTTTTTCATCGTCGCCAACGCGCGCGACACCCCAACGCGACAACACGGCACACCGGACGACCGAGGCGGCGAAGAAACGCCGCGACAACCGAAAGCGCTCAGCGCCGCCGGCGACAGCGGCCGGCGTGGGGCAACAAGAGGGGTCGGTCAAAGCTCGAAGTTCACCGACGCAAGCCGCTCCCGTGTACAGGAAGACCCCACTCAAGCGCAGCAGGGGACCGCAACGGCGGACCCGGGGCAAATTGGCCGCGCATCAGGACCCCTACTTTCGGTGACCGCAGCCACTTACCCAAGACCTGATCCCAACGCCCGTGCAAACCTAACTTGGACGAAGGGGATCCCAGGGTGCCGGTGTATTAAGGTGGACGGTGCCATCCGTCAAGGAGTAGAGCTTCCCCGCCAGTACGACCGGAGAGCATAGCCGCAGTGGAAAGGTTATCTGTACCAAGACGCCGGTGTATTATAGTTGTCAGGGCCACTCAACCCGAATCTACACGCTCATCGGGATGCTCTTGTTATTATTGTGGTTGCCGTATGTTTAGTTACTTATCGTTTGTCATTACTACTGAGCGGCTATTTCCATGAGTACATGGCTGAAGCGATTAAGTTGAACTTAAAGAAGGTGCGGAACCGACCCCCCAGGATAGGCAAACTAAAACCTCCCCAACCATCTAGAGTACCCTCCGGCCAACCAACTAACACCAAAGTGCATGCCACGGAAGGTTCCGCCTGGTAGTGCATCTACCCGTTGCTAGTAGTGAGGCCTGATAGAGCAAAGTCTGGCAGTGCATCCACCCACCCGAAACAGCGAGTTTTATCACACCAGACGCCAAAAAGGCGTCACGGTAAAACCCGGTGGTGCATCCACCTGCTGCAAAATGCATGTCATAACACACCGGGCCTCACTGAGACAGGCAGGTCATAACATACCTGTCAAACCCGGTGGTGCATCCACCTGCTGCAAAAAGCAGCAGGTCATAACGCACCGGGCCTCCACTCACCACAAACATGGGTCATAACGTACCAGGCATTGCCAACCGGGCCCGATTGCATCCACCGATCCCTAAAGAAGGAACCGTCCGACATGCCAAGAACCACCCAAACAAGACAAAACAATAACACCTAAACTCGAACCTCCTATACAACCCAAGAACCCCCTCCTGTGTTGTAAGGTATCGAAAGATCGATTCAGTGAAGTGCTACAGTCCCGTTGGGAACCTACGCGACACTATACCCTAATAAAAGCAGAGCTAACCGGTTGGCATCTAATTAGCCGGCTCGGGACAACTCGAAGGCAGACCATCGGCAGTCTACCCACACTAGCAGGGAGGCCCACACCTCCTAATCAGGATCACCTATATACTACATGGTCCCCTCCTACTCGACCGGGTATCGGAATGTCACCTCGCCGGCGATCGTGGAACCTGTCGCCTGGCCGGTCCGGCATCGGTCGCTTGCTCTAGCGCCATCCATTTTCGGGGCCGATTGCTTCAGCAGGTAAGTTGTTACACACACCTAAGCGGATTCCGGATGGACGAAGCGTAGGGCACCTTAGCCGGACGTTCGGTTCATCCCACATCACCAGTTCTGCTTACCAAAAGTGGCCCACTTGACACCGTGCATTCGTCGCGTCGCAATGGCTGCGATATTCGACCGCCTCCAATCGGGAGAGGAGCGGCCCGTTTCGCCCGTTCCGAGTTCGAGAGTAAATCGAAGCCGCCAGCGTCCCCGAAGCCTCCAGTCGTTCGCTTTACCGGACGG
>NC_068986.1:84691032-84691635 GCF_001194135.2 Octopus bimaculoides | reverse complement strand
ATATATATATATATATATACAAAACACACACATCCATATATATATATATGTATGACTGGATTTGGTAGTTGGTAAACGAAGGAAACCCGTCGCACGTATATATATGACTATTTTTTTTTTTTTGTCTCCATCTGTCTCCCATCACAGTATGACAACCGATGTTCGTGTGTTTACGTCTCCGTAATATAGCGGTTCAGTAATGAGTCCGATAGAATAAGTACAACATTTCAAAAAATAAGTACTGGGGTCTTATTTATTCGACTAAAATTCTTCAGGGCGGTGCCCCAGAATATCGTACGTTTAGGAGTGAAAAACAAGGAACTATTTGTGTTTGTGTGTGTGTGTGTGTGTGTGTGTGTGTGTGTGCATAAGTGTGCATGTTTATTTGCCCGTTTACGTGTGTTTGTGTGCGTGTGTGTGTGTGTGTGCATACGTGTGTCTGTATGTCTATATGTGTGTGGAGGGTAGTATATATGTATGTATGTATGCATGCATGTATGTTCTATATACATATATATATATATAATATATATCTATATAATATTTATATATATATAGTTGTATGTATATACGTATATATATATGTATATATATATATATATA
>NC_068986.1:84689616-84691022 GCF_001194135.2 Octopus bimaculoides | reverse complement strand
TATGTATATACGTATATATATATGTATATATATATACATATATACAAACATATATGTATATATGTATATATACATGCATATATATAATATATATCTATATAATATTTATAGATATAGTTGCATGGATATATGTGAATGTGTGTACCAGCATGACCGCAGCCACTTGGCTGAAACACATAAATAAATAAATAAATAAATAAATAAATATAGGTATACATAGATACGTAGATAAAAAGGGATAGAAAGAGAGAGGAGAGGGACTCAAGCAGAAAGAGAGGAAGGTTAAAAATGATTTACGTAGTAAGAAAGAAATATCTAAGGAAAAGTAAATTCGTGAGTGGAAATAGATTTTGGTGCGTAGTAAATATACGTGAACGTGTTTATCTGACTCAGCGCAAAAATATTGAGCTGCATGTGATATATATATATATATACATATAGATATATATATATATATAACAATTGACGTAAATGTCACCGAGAAGTTATTGATCAGTTAAACGACAACTATAGAACAACAATATACTGCGTCATGTAGAAAAATACTGAGGTAACAGCAAAACATGAAATAAAAGAAAAAGTACCAAAAAAAAAAAAGCAAGGAAAGACTACGACGATGTTTGTGTAAATAATAGCTCTAAATCAAACATGAAATGAAGGGTAGAAGTTGGGAGACATCCATGAGTTTTGATATGCTAGGAATGTTTTGTGTCATCGAATATTTCTATATATGTTCTCCGATGTGATATGTCAGCGTTTCGTAAATTAAGAGGAAAACATCCGAAATGAATTACTTTGAAAGCGCCGGAGTGATTCAACGATTTGAATACAAAACAGCGAATTATAAGCACTGTGTAAGGTATACTACATCAAATACGGCTAACAAATGTGCTTTGTTAGTTGCTATCGCCGAGCTATCATCCACTAACCTCAGCAAATATTCTTGTTTTCGTTGGACAGATTAACACTATTAAAAGGAGTGAGAGATGAAGGAGCAGCAGCAGAGATAGACGGGGGGTGTAAAAACAGAGACAGTGCGAGAGAACGAAAGACAGGTGTCAGCAGAAAGAGACAGAGTGAGAGAGAGAGACTGAGAGGCGGGGGGCGAAAGCCGCGGAAGCAAGGGAAAATATTTATAATATACCAACAAAACATTCTGGAATTATTCAGAAGGAGAGATTTGTTAGAAGAGTGAACGGAATAAATCTAGAGGCAATCATGTGTAATTCTATCTACCATTGCCGATCAAGATTTCAATTGATGTGCCTGTCTATACATTGAGATTACAACATTATACTTCGGCTAAATAGAAATTCAAAACTTAATGTACAAGGCAATACCAAACACGAAACAATAATTATTTTATAGCAGATATTCTCATACACAGTATATATATGTATGTATTA
>NC_068986.1:84686863-84689415 GCF_001194135.2 Octopus bimaculoides | reverse complement strand
TATATATATATATATATTCATTTATTCGTTTTCAAACTTCGACTTCTAACTTTTTTTTTATTTCTACCTCACTAAAATTAATATTTATCAGGTTTTCTTTACCCACAGACTCACATACGCACACGCACGCGCGCGCGCACGTATATGCATAGGCGCGCATGCATACACATATGTAATGTATGCATGCATGTATTTATATATGAATGCATGTAAGCGTATATATATATGTATATATATATATATATATATATATATGTGTGTGTGTGTGTGTGTGTGTGTGTGTGTGTGTATGCATATATATTAATACATACATATATTGACATATATGTATACATATATATATTTATACATACATATATTCATATATATATATATATATATACACTATATATATATATATATATATATATATATATATATACATACATACATACATAAACACATACACACATATATGTATGTATGTATGTATGTATGTATGTATGTATTTATGTGTGTGTGTGGTTGTGTGTGTGTGTGTGATTGTGTGTGTGTGTGTGTGTGTGTGTGTGTGTGTGTGTGTGTAATACATGTTTATAGATAAACGAATAAGTATTTATGTGTATGTGTGTAGAAAATCATTATTCATATGATTATATAAATTGTTTGTTAAATACAACATACCGAACCCCCAAATTAAAGAGTATCCCCTTAATCATTTATACAAATTATTAATTCTACTGTAAGTATTTCTTCAAATAACAGGCAAATTATATCTGATTAATATCTGATTCATCAAAACAGCAGATTAATGTCTGAAAATTTCGTGCCGAACAGAAAATACTCTACGTGGTTAGTTTACTCAGTAACAATAACGACTAAGAATGCCTCGAAACTTAATCTCACCTCTTACAAAGGAAAATACAAGAATCGCATTTGCGAATGCTGTCTGTGTAGAATTGATTCTAGAAAATTGATGGGATGGTCGTGATTGGAATGCTATTCTTTATAAAGTTACACGATCAGGGCTGATATGGGCAGAGCTATCTAAGCATCATTATAAGCCCTATAGTATTCGTTACTTGACAGCAATTACAAAATATACAGAGTAGAATTGGGCCCCTAGATCCGTGAGACACCTAGACGAATCATTGTACTGAGCCCGATAGTACTTATTTGACATCAAGCTACAAAATACATAGATCAGAAGTGGGCCCAAGATTATTTACTAGAGAGTAAATAACCTTCAATGTAATTTTGATTTACAACAGAATAGTCGTTTTAAGAAGAACATTAAAAAAAACGAGAATGAAAGCAGAAAAATAAATTAATGAAAGAAAAGGTTGTATAGCGGAAATAAACAATAATTCAGAGAAAATAAAAGCAAACAGAAAAGGTCAAACAGAAATACAATAACTAAAGTTGAGACTATTGAGAATGTATACTATGAAGATAGACCTACACGTGTAAAACAATAAAAATAAAGATCTGGAAATATGAATAATCAAGGTATAGGGGTTGAAGACAAATAATACTCATAACTACAGGTGTCATGAGAATTATAATGCATAGCCAAGATCCATATTCACAGTATGTAGAAAATATTACTGGGTTGGAAGCACTCATAGAGTGGATAGATACAAAAAATATTTTGTCTACCTTATCCCTTCAATTCGTTTAACTATCGGCTTATAACATTCAAGCTGTAGTTTTAACTAAAGTGGCTTATTATCATTATATCAATTAGTTCATTTCTAGCATTGAGTTCAGTTTTTTTTTAATCTAACTCGGCCGCTGAACTCTGTTCTAATTTTCTCCTTCATTTCTGCAAGTTGCAGTGTATCAGTTTCATCTCCTAAATATTTTTATGGATGGTTCTGGTCTAATTCACAAATTTCTGCGTCTGTATCAATTTGAATACAATGGAGACGGTTTATATTTTATCTAAAACATTTATAACGATGATTTCATTTAGTAGATTTTTTTTTTTGGGGACAAAGCATAACATAAATATAGAGAAGATAAAGTATCTGCCTGAAAGATACCTTTCTTTGTCAGTAAAGAACTGATTGTGATCATATTTCCCTCAGAGAAATATGATTACTATTTTGACTTTAAATACTTGATGTATAGAATTTGTTTTAGAGCTGTTTTATTGGCGTTGACTGACTCCAGTGTCCCAAAGTAATGGACAAACATTATTAGGGGCTTCTTTCAGTTTCCGTCTACCAAATCCACTCACAAGTTTTTGGTGAATGCGAGGCTGTAGTAAAGGACACTTGCCAAAAGTGCCACACAGTGGAACTGAATTCGGAACCATATGGTTCGGAAGCAAACTATTAACCACACAGCCATGCTTGCGCCTATAAACACATATACGCACACACACATATATTCTTTATTCTTTTATTTGTCATTTGACTGCAGCCATGCTGGACCACCGCCTTTAGTCGAAGAAGGCGACCCCAGGACTTATTCTTTGTAAGCCTAGTACTTATTCTATCGGTCCCTTTTGCCGAACCGGTAAGTTACGGGAACGTAAACACACTAACATCGGTAGTCAAACATATATA
>NC_068986.1:84684056-84686568 GCF_001194135.2 Octopus bimaculoides | reverse complement strand
TATATATATACACGACAGGCTTCTTTCAGTTTCCATCTACCAAATCCACTCACAAGGGTTTGGGTAGCCCGAGGTTATAGTAGAAGACACTTGCTCAATGTGCCACGCAGTGGGACTGAACCTGGAACCATGTGGTTGGTGAGCAAGCTACTTACCACACAGCCACTCCTATATATAGGCGGGGGTATATGTGTGTGTATAGATAGATAGATAGAGAGAGAGAGAGAGAGAGATGGAAACATTTTTACTTTTTTACTAAATTTAGGTATTACCCTGTAGTCTCACTAGAGCATTGCATTTAAGCCTACTACTTATTTCATTCTATTTCAGTTAACAACTGCCTAAAGTACCTTACTTGATTCAACATTAATTTTTATATCAAATAAACAGCCCTGTCTAATCTCTAATTTATACAGAAAATATTCTCTTCAATTTTATAGAAGTTATTCATATTCTTACAAATGTAACAAAGAAAATATGACTCATATTATATTGTCTTTTTGTGTATGTGTATGCGCGTGCGCATCCAGTTCTGAGAGTATAACCAATATTTGTTTATCCCTCTCAGTGGCCAGTTTTCATTACTAAGGAGTATTTCTTTGCTGTTGTATCTATCTGTCGATAGAGCTATCTATACGTCAGTTGGCTTCTCTATAATTCATGCATATGTGTGTAAATGTGTGTGCGTGTTTGTGTGTGCGTATGTGTGTGTGTGTGTGTGTGTGTGTGTGTGTGTGTGTGTGTGTGTGTGTGTGTGTGTGTGTGTGTGTGTGTGTGTGTGTGTGTGTGTGTGTGTATCTTCATATTTTTCACCATGCTGTAACCATTGGATATATTTGCGTTTCAATTTCCCGTTTCCCTCCTCGGTTCAATCTGTCCTGTCTTTTGGAAGAAAAACGAATGCACGAATTATTAAAAAGATATCTTGTCATTATTTTTTATTTTCTGTGCGTCAAATTAATACCATCGCTGTATTAACTTTTTAACTTAATCTTTGTGTTGTTTTTTGTTTCGTAACTTTTGCGCTAAAGGGTTATACTTACGTATGAGCATGTCTATGAATGTATACACATCTACGTAGATATACTTATGTGTATGTGCTGTGTGTGCGTGTGCGTGTGCGCGTGTATACATCACAAAGGGAGAGGTGCGTATGATTGTCACGCATAAACTATCTACGCAGTATAGTTACTCGTCATGAATAATGTGACCTGTGCAGTCAGAGTTCAGCGTTTATGACATTTTATTAATATGAACATGGACTAGAAGTAAATGTCATACCCTAATACATGACACAGACTTTAAATCTACACACAGTAACCTACATTGAAACCTCCCACTTATTATATCTTAGACCGAGCCGGACAGAAAGCTTAGCTGTGGTTAATGTTGCCTTACATATTTTACGTGTCGAAAAAACGAGTACAGGTTAAATACTGTGGTCGATGTAATCGACGTCGAAATCCCTTCAAAATGGCAGCCCTTGTGCCAAAATTATATATACGTGTATTATTTTGTGGGCAGGAGGTTATCATTATTTAACCCCTTGTCAGTCCTAAATTTATCTGCGATATGTTTTAAAATATTCTAACCATAAGTATCCCGCCTTTTATGACATAGCTTATCTCACGTTACATTATACAGTATATCCTTTATTTCTGCAATAACTATAGAATATTATTATTTTGTTCTTTATTCAGTGTGGTGGAATTACGTGAGATAAAATAATTAACAAATATTTTTTGTAATGGATAACATTGATCTCATACAGATGTACAGTATTGACCAAAGTTCATTCTTATATTTTCTACAAATGCTATCAGTCACATGCCGCACCTTAGGTTAAATTTCAAGTTTTTAATTGGTCATTACCGACATCTTTGTTATTATTGATCATTATTGATATTTGTAATTTATGCTTCGTCATTACTGAAATCTCTGGCTTACGCTTCGTCATTACTAACATCTTTAACTTATAACTGGTCATCACTGATATCTTTAGTTTATGATAGTTCATTACCGACATCTTGAATTTGTGACTCACATTTTAATTTATGATTGGTCATTACTGACATTTCTCGGCTATGATTAGTTATTACTGACACCTTTACTGTCTGATTGATCATTATTGTTATCTCTAGTTTATGATTAGCGATTACTGCTACCTCCAGCTTATACGTGATAATTACTGACGTTTATAAGTCATCTAAGAACAAATATCATAAGGTAAAAAAATTGTAAGATAAAAAGTAAACATATTACACACTATAACAGCATACGCTGGTTTAAATCAGTCCTTTCCCTTATATATACATACATATATACTAGTGTGTGTGAGCGTGTGTACATATTGGCATCAAATATATTGGCGTAGGTGTTGGTGTTTTGTAAGAAGTTCCAGGTTCAGTCCCACTTGGGCAAGTGTCATCTACAATTTCCTCAGACAAAACAAAGCCTTCTGAGTGGATTTTGCAAGAGGAAATTGAAAAAACCCCGTCATCATATATATATA
>NC_068986.1:84680567-84681535 GCF_001194135.2 Octopus bimaculoides | reverse complement strand
GTGTGTGTGTGTGTGTATGTGTGTGTGTGTGTGTGTGTGAATGTTTTTGTGTCTGTGTTTGTCCCCAAACATCACTTGACAACCGATGCTGGTGTGTTTACGTCCCCGTAACTTAGCGGTTCGGCAAAAGAAACCGATAGAATAAGTACTAGCCTTACAAAGAATAAGTCCTGGGTCGATTTCTTCAACAGTACTTTGGAGTAAAGATTGTTTACCCACATAACGTGGCAGCCCTTGTTTAGGACGAATGTTGTTGTAACTTAGCCCCAAAAGGCATCGTCTCTAGCTAACTATACGACACGATCTGTGTCCTTTATAGTTTCAAACAAGGGCATCTCGCCAGCTGGAGACGATGTCTCCTGGGGTTAAATTACAGGAACGATCGTCCTAAACCAGGACTGCCATGTTATGTTGGCAAATAATCTTTACTCTAAAATATAACAGGTTTCGATGTATCAAGCTCATCAAATATTAGATATATTAAAAAGAATCAGAGAGAGAAAAACATTTTTGGTGGGGTTTAACAGTTTGTACCCATATTAGAGTTCTTAAGGAAATTTTGCTTTATTCATTCTCTTATAAATGTTGTGTCTATTTCGGTTTGGAATGGATTTCAAGAGTTCAAGTCTCAGGAACATTTTGAATTGAATGAGGAGCTTCTTATTCATGGCTTAGCCATCCGTGTGTGTGTGTGTGTGTGTGTGTGTGTGTGTGTGTCCGCGACCACTGCTTGACAACCGTTGATGGTGTGCTTACGTTACGTCTCCGTAACCTAGCTGTTCGGCAAAACAAACCCGATGATGTAAGTACTGGAGGCCATTCCTTT
This sequence comes from Octopus bimaculoides, assembly GCF_001194135.2. NCBI lineage: Eukaryota > Metazoa > Mollusca > Cephalopoda > Octopoda > Octopodidae > Octopus > Octopus bimaculoides. The sequence goes on along the minus strand of NC_068986.1, from coordinate 84,680,709 downwards.
GACTAAGATTCTTCTGGGTGATGTCCCAGCATGACCACAGTCTAATGACTGAATCGAGTAAAAGATAAAAGATACGTACGTAAGAATATATATACAGATATATATATATATACATATATACATATATATATATATATATATA
>NC_068986.1:84677667-84678720 GCF_001194135.2 Octopus bimaculoides | reverse complement strand
TATATATATATATATATATATATATATATATATGTGTGTGTGTGTGTGTGTGTGTGTGTGTGAGAGAGATTATTTTCTGTGGTATATACCTGTGTGCGGGTGAGTATTTTGTATATATATACGTGTGTGTGTGTGTGTCTATATATGCGTTTGTGTATGTATACATACATCTGCATGAATAACACAAATACACAGGGAGATATAATAACACACGTATAAAGGGAATGTGAGGGGTGAAATATATGAAACAAAAATTAAAGAAAGATAAAAAAAAAACGATACAAAAACAATCAGAAAGAAAGAAATAAGTAGTAAATTTTAGAAACAACAACTAATTTTAGGTTTGAAAGGTTTGCAGGTAATGCTGGGAGTTATTAACTCTAACACTAATACTGTGCTTGTTGTAAAAATAATACACTAATTGCTTTTTTCATTTCTACCTTGCTTTTCTTTAAATTATTTGTAAGAAACCTCAAAGAGAATTTTACAGCTTCTTCTCCACTCCCACCCCCATCAGCACCATTGCACTATCTCATCTTCGTTTATTCTCTCTCTGTCTTCTCCTTAATTATCCCTACCTCTCCCGGACCTACCTTCAATTAACTGTTCAAGGCAATAAGTAGTTGATGTTATAGTTAAGTCTAATGCTTTCATAGAGTCTTGATGGTCGTTCTTTACGGCTCGTCACTCTTTAAAGACGAGATTTAAGCAAATTGATTACTCTGATTTAATGTACATAACATGCATAGATACATACACACTCATGAAGCAGGCGACATATGCATGTATCTTTGTGTTTCCATATCCGTGTGTTTGGTCTGTGTGCGCGTGCATGTGTGTATGTGTGTGTGTGTGTGCGTGTACGCGTCTGTAATTAACTGCTATAAAGATGTGTTAGTGTATTTTCGTAACAATACCCAACTGTAGAGTGATGGCTAGAGCAAAATTATTAAGAGAAAGAGAACAATGAAAGCAAGCTACTGAATGGCGACTAATCGTTGCCGTCTGTTTGTTGTTGTTGTTGTATTGTGTTCACATATAATGATATATACA
>NC_068986.1:84670725-84677593 GCF_001194135.2 Octopus bimaculoides | reverse complement strand
TATATATATATATATGAGTGCGTGGGTATGAATGTAGTTAGGTATGTATGTACTTATGCATGCACATGTTTATGTATATATATGAAGCTTATTCTAAATAGCCAGTTGAAGAGAAATATAAAACGACACTTAATGCGCAAAAAGTAACAAAAAATGAGAAGAAAAGTAAAACAAAAGAGAAGAAGTAATAACTCCTTGTATTAAAGAAAAATTAAAGAGATGAAACTAGAGTGTCTAAAATCTTTGAGTAAGCTGAAGAATTTACTCAACTGGGAAAGAGATTTGCTTACAATAGCTGAACGTCAATTAAACCCCGAAGTACCACAGAGGATCAGAGCTATGGTCGAATTATTATCGTAGTAGTAGTAGTAGTAGTAGTAGTAGTAGTAGTAGTAGTAGTAGTAGTAGTAGCAGCAGCTGTTGTTGTTGTTGTTAATAATAATATTACTACCGAAGTTTGCGAGCTGGCAAACTCGTTGGCACGCCAGGCAAACGCTTAGCGGCATTTTGTCTGTCTCTTTGTTCTGAGCTCAAGTACCGCCGGGATTGACTTTGCCTTTCATCCCTCTGGGGATCGATAATATAAGTACTGGGCTCGATGTAATCGACATACACCCTCCTCCGAAACTGCTGGCCTTGCACCAACATTTGAAACCAATTTAATGTTACAATTAAGTGAGGGAGAAGTACATTCCATGAAAGTGAAGCTGGAGTTCAATTATACTAAGCCAATATACTCATCATGGCTACGCATTCGATAAGGGTATACCAGGCATATGCATCACAAACATATGCAGGCGATATGGTGACCTCATACCAAGATAAACAGTGCATGAAACTGCAGGTGAAGCTCCGCTAGAATTTTTTCCAGGTCGAGTGGCCCATTCTGCTCAATCGTTCCCTGAATAATGAACGAAACACCCATGTTTCCAGGTATTAATTGTTCAAGCCCCAAAGAATTCCTCTCAACACACGGCTATGATGATCCCTCACCACTCCTGCTAGTGATCAGAGATGCACATATCATCAGTCGCTAAGTGACATGCTCAACTGGTTAAGATCAAGAAACTGACAAACAAATCTGTGGTATTGAGCAGAATATATTACACCAAGACAAAACATGTACATGTTAACACAAGCAGTGAAGATCAGAAGGTATGAGAGCCACTACCTGGTATTGCATCAGGACAGATTACTATTATTCGTCACTTGACATTGTCATCCATGTCTTGGGCCAGACCTTGCAGTCAACCATGCACGGCGAACGCAAATCCCATTGAGATTAGCAAAAACCAACGAACAATAATACCACCAACAACACCACCAAAAGCTACAACAATAGCCAAAACAAGACGTCAATAGCTACAACGTCAACAGCCAAAACAAGATGTCAATAGCTACAACGTCAACAGCCAAAACAAGATGTCAATAGCTACAACGTCAACAGCCAAAACAAGAGTACTAACACCAGCATGACCCAACAAGAACAACAACAGTAACGAAACCAGCAACAACGACAATCGTAATGGAACCAGGAACAACAACTGCAATAATAGCATAATCATCAGCAGTAGTAACGAAATCAACTATAGCACTGACCGCTACAACAGTGTCACCAAGAACAACAGTAATTCTTTTTTACAAAGACAGTAACGATAAAACACACTCAGAGGGAAAATCTTCTTTCAGAAATGATGCAATTACGCAGATCACCCATGCCCTAATATCATGGAATTCTCAGAAGAGGAAATTTTGCCCCCAGAAAAAAATCAATAATATATATAAGTGCATTAATTGCAAAAAAGAAAGCCACAATACCCGACTCTAGCCGAAATAGAAAATGTTTGGAAGAAGTGTAGCCTTCCGTAGTTTACATCTGCCGAGAAAGGCAATATGGGACTGTGGTAGATATCTGCAGCAGCGAAGAGGAAGTTTGCAGGTTGGCTACAATGACCTCCTCTTCCAACCAGTTCGTGATGTTTCACTTATACATGGGACGTCGCGTGCCCAAAGTCAGAGTTTCAAAAGTACTTCTTCATAAGGACCAGACCATAGTAATGGCCCCGCTAGAGCAGCACGGGGAGATAATGAGCATGAAAACAAGACCCAGCAAAAGAGAACGAAAGTGTCAATGGAGTTCCAGGTTTTGGTTACTCTGGAAGAAGTACATAGTATCCAAGATTTTTTTTTCTATTTCAGAGAATGCGAGCAGATGCGGATGGCCGTGGAAGGTAGGAAACCCAGATTTTATATTTGTGGCAAAACTGATCACCACTGTGAAGTCGAGAAAGGTACCTCGTTGTGCACCACTATTCCAGACACCAAATCCGTTGAAATGCCGAAGAAGAAAGGAGGGCATCTACAACGACAAGCACAGGAGCAGATAAAAAACAAACAAATCGAAATCCTACTGACTCCTCGGATATAGAATGAGTCACGGACGAGACAAAAATACCGTCGAGTGACCCCCACCACCACCACCACCACCAAAAAAACAAAGAGAGAGGGGAGTGAAAATACAGATGTAACCCAGATGCAAAAACAACAAGAAGAAATAAACCATCTATAGCAACAACAAGAAACAGAAACAGTGTTCCCAGCAACAGTGAGAGGCACAATAGGATCAGCAACAGATGAAATCTAAAGAAAAATATCCAAAACGACAACAACCACATCAGCCACAACAGTCAGAACAATTAGAGCAACATCTCTCAGACGAGCCTCTCAATTACTCAGTTCAACGGAAGGAGAACGAAGAATTTGTAGACTAATAAAGACAAAACAACAGATGATGATCTTGATGATTTCACCAATGCCAAAACCCCAAATGGGAGGGTTCTGGTAAGAACAACACGCACTATGTATCGTATTTTGAGAAACGTTTCCCACATTATGTGAGGGTTTTCAAAGACTTATTAGACAGAAGAGTATTAGAAGGCTCGTTTAAAGGCCCTGAAAAAGAGTCAACTCAAGACTATGGTAAGTGATTGGCTCTTCTGTTTATCTCCGTCCTCCTAGAACGGAAATTCTAAGAACAGATTGTGTAAACAATCGTGGCTTAATGGCAAAGTGGAAACAGGGTTACCTGCACGATGACCTCAGGTCACTAAGTCTGGATGAAGTAGCCATTAGTGAATCTAGGATTTCCAGAACGTAATCGCTTGCTCTACTTCTGGACGACTACAAAATTTATGTCACCTCTGGACGGTTTGCATCAAACGGAGTTGAGGTTCTGTTTCAGAAACGCCTTGACGTATAAGTAAGCACGGTTTTCCTAGACCTTGTCAGTAGGATCGTAATCTTGGACGTAAGCAGCAAGTAAAGTAACTGTGGAACCTTCAGACAAGTTGCAGTCTATGCTCCAAATTGTGCCGGAGAGCTGAATTTTTTTTGAGATCTAGAGACTTTCGTCGGAACATCTCGCAAATTAGTATTAGTGAGCGACTGGAGTAGAATCTTAGACGCAAGCAAGGATTATGTGGGTGTAGTTGATAGGAAGGTAGAGTGCAAAAGCCTCACTAACCTTCTCAGAAAATTCCGACTATATGACAGGCTTAACCCCGATTTCCCACATGAACCAATATGGACTTAAATAGACTTTATTAGGCTAGGATAAGTTGCCTACATTTTCAAATCGTTGGCTGTTAAGATCATCAATTCGGAACCTTTACAGTCAGCTTAGAAAATACAATGTAACAAAAACCCAGTTAGTGGAAGAAGGATGCGACCTTCTCGGCGCGGGAAGATTTCAGGGAAATAGTAAACAAGCTAAACGAGAATTAAAGGGAGTCATCATCAACAATAGATGGTGGGTTTCCTAACAATGGAAAATCAGAGAGGCGTTAGTTAATTTTGGCAAAGAGATTGCCTTAGAAAACTAAAGAATAGAAAATCAACTAGTAAATAATTTAGAAGTGGCACACAGAAGATGGATAGCAAACGACATGTTAGTCGCGAAAATGGCACTTGACCATTTCTTCGACGTGAAACACGGTTTTCGAGCTAGGGTGTGTGTGCTGAAACATGAAGGCTCAAAAGCCGTTAGTTGGGGCCGTGTAGCGGAGGTACAGTATGACAATTAATCTAGAATTCGGTCTGTCACGGACCTTAGAGTCGTATGGTTTCCGATACCAGACAGATGAGCGCAATGTTTCGGTAGCACTTCGCCCAACTCTTTTCGAGGAGTGGCATACTTGAGACAGCGGACTTTGAGGCCTACCTCATTGGTATGTCACCCTTATCGAACCGAGAGTTCGCTGCGAGAAGCCAATTTCAGTGGCAGAAGTGGAAGATGTACTGAGCTGCTATATGGAACGTAAATCGCCAGGATTGAATGGACTGCCTATGAACTATTTTTCCACATGTCTGACCTATTTGCAGCCTTCTACTGCATCTGGCAACTGACTGGGTGCAGCCGTCTACCACACCTGGCAACAGACTGGGTGCACTCCCAATCGTATCAGCCTGGAAATGGTGACTCTGATGAGAAAGCACATGAAGGGGGATATGATTGAAAACTTCAGGCCTATAACTTTCCTCAACACTAAATTAAAGATTTTAGCTTAGGCGCTCGCCAAGAGTCTTGTTGTCGCACAAACTTGTGCGATCTTTTGTAGGTCTATCCACGACAACCCCTATCTCATGCGGTACATCGTGGAACGGGTCGGGAATAGATCTAACTTTTGAGGACCACTGGTAAATTTGGAACAGTGCAAGGCACTTGGCAGGGTGATCCATCGCTATTTGGTGGCTGTCCTAAAAGCTGTTGGTTTTGGTCCCGTCGTCAGAGGCTGGATCACCACAGTACATAGTGGTATTTGCTTGGTCTCCAAATTCAATGGCCACCTCTCGGAACCTTTCAATATTGAACGCTCGATCCGCCAAGGATGCTCCTTTTCTCCACTTCTATTTTTTGGCATCAGAACATTTACTACGAAGATTTGAGAGTTTGAGGAGTATCCCGCTAGAACTAGGTCACAGGAGAGCTGTATCTGCATACTCGGACGACGTCACTGTCATAGTGTCCGACTCTTCGGATATAGAAATGACTGACACTATACTGAAAGAATATCAGGTATGTACAGGAACACATAAACCAGGACAAATCATTGGGTTTGTAACTAGGCTCTTGGAAAGGCAAGTCCATATTGACGAGCGGTGATTTCTGTCGTTAGACTTGGGGTCCAGTAAAAGTACTCGGAATCTAGCTGGGACCAGATCTCCAGGTAGATAGAAACTAGGAAGAGATCATGGTCAGAGTGGCTAGGCACACCTACAAATAGACAGAAAGGAAGCTGTCTCTGAAAGGCGGGTGGACGCAGCAGATGCACACATCACCTCAGTAGTGTGCTACCGCCTAGCCATCGTACCTTGTCTCAAGAAAGCACTCGCCAGATTGGAGCACTTGCTTTTTCGATTCTTATGGAAGGGTCCGGTTCCACTAGTCAGAAAATCCATTGTGCACCGCTCCGTGGAGGTCTTGTGATACTATCCTTGATGATGTAGCGTCACGCGTTGAGGCTGTCGTATCTGCAGAAATATCTAAATCACTGCGATGGTAAAAACGACGGCGACGAAAACAAGGGTAAACTAGTATGTACATCCGTCGACACGTCTTTCCGCAGCTCATTTCATTGATGGAGCTGCAATCATGGGTCTAACATAGACCAAGTTTGGGCGTTTAATAACTGCATTGTACCAGTTATACAAAACCGTTAGCGTGAAAACAACCCAAGGGGCTTAGTTGATGGCCTAGGATTAATTTTGGGCGTCAATGAGAACAGTCTGAATGGTAACTTCCAGAGGACTTTCTGGTCGAAAACATGGACAATTTCAAAAAGTCTTTAGCATGACATTACTACAGGGACACATTATCTATTCAAAAAAGCTTTTTAGACATGGAGGTGCCAACAGCTGAACTTGCCCGAGATGCATGCAGAAGGACGAAACCGTCCTGCATGCAATCGTTCAATGTCCGTGCATTAGAGACTTGTGGGATTGTGTTGAGCAGCGGCTGCCCCATGTAAGACGATGCCAGCTCTCTGCCAAATAAATAGTGAAGATTGACGCACCACCTTCCTTTAGCAGAGAATTAAAGTAGACCTTTCTCTGCTTAGTGGCTGAGTGGTGGATCTGTCTGAAAGGTTTGAAGATAGGCAGTTTCCTATCTGACCAAGCTCTCATTAATTACTTCATTGAAATCAATTTTCTATTTAGCCAAGCCCTCATTGATTTCTTCAATGAAATCAGCTTCCTCATTTGAAGAGGAAGGTGAACGTAAAGAAGAAGATGAATGTAAAGAGGAAGGTGCCGCCTCTAGTGTGTTTATCAAAAGATGGACGAGAATGGCAAGACTAGTGAGATTGAATGGATCTACTCTGAGTATGCTTTTCTAAGGAGAAGGAAAGAAAATGAACGAGAGAATTTGTGTTTTGAAAGTTGCTTTTTATGCAAAATTATTTCTCCAATGCTGCTCATAGCCCACTGGCTGAAACGTGCGTCTGTATATGTTAATGTATGTACGTATGTATGTATGTATGTATGTATGTATGTATGTATGTATGTATGTATGTATGTATTTTTCTATCTATCTATCTATCTATCTATCTATCTATCTATCTATCTATCTACCTATTTATCTATCTATCTATCTATCTATCTATCTATCTATCTATCTATCTATCTCTGTGTGTGTATGTTTATATGTATATATGAACATATGCACGTAAGTATGTATGTATTATATATGTATATACGTATGCAAGTGTGTACGATGTTTGTATGTAATTTCACAGAATAAAATAATAATACACAGCTACATAATACTATATTTATGTAATATTCCTGTAAGTGAAATAATATTTAATGC
>NC_068986.1:84663746-84669342 GCF_001194135.2 Octopus bimaculoides | reverse complement strand
AAATAGAAATTAGCAAAATGTGGAACCTGAAGACTAAAACAATATCTATTGTCATAGGTGCCCTGGGAATGACAGCGAAACGGGCTGATTACTACCTAGCTCAGATACCAGGAAACCCCAAAATGGCTGAAGTTCAAAAGATAGTACTCATGGGAACTGCCCATATCCTACGTAAAATACTGTCTATGTGATTTCAAATTTTAAAACAAACACATAATTTTCTTATGGTTTCTTAAACATTCTCTAGAACAACACTATGTACAAATCGAAATATATGGTACCCTAGGCATAACACCTACATGAACTTCTAACTTGTTGTCTCTTGAGGTGTCTGGGTGAGACTTGGATCCAACTTGTACAAATGCAAAACAAAAGTCAAACATGAAATAATAATAATAATAATAATAATAGATGCACTGATTTAGTACCAGGCAATTGCTGTCATGGTTTCTGATCTTATTTGACTGGAAGTTTTGGGCTGCACTAAATAGTCTGCTCAATACCTTAGATTTGCTTCTCAGTTGCTTGACTTTCACAAGTTGAGAATGTCACTTAGTGGCTGACATGTGCATCCCTGATCACGAGCAGGCGTAGTGAGGCGATTATCATAACCATGTGTTTAAATGGTTTCTTTGGGTATTCAATAATTCGCCTCTGGCAACATGGATTCATCATCCTTAAACAACCTTTATTTACGGACATTTTGAATCGGATGGGCTACTCGAGGAAAATTTTAACTGATCTCCACCTGCAAAGTCATGTGCTGTTTATCTTGCTATGAGATCAGCAGTTGTGACACATGTGCCTTGTGTACCTTTATCAGTCAGGTAGTTATAATGGGTGTATTGGGCTTCGTATATGTTTACCCTTGTGCTTCTTTAATGGCATACGCTGCTTTCTCACTCAATAATTGTAGGATCTCTGAGAATGATGAAAAAAAAAAAGGTTCCGAAACCTATTTGAAAATGATACCAAGCTTACCATCCCTACAGGGAGTGCAAAAAATCGTGTTAACTGGAACGACTCATGTACTGAGAAGAGCATTATCGCTGTGAAAACAACATCCATTCATGAATTTATTAAGTTATTAAATTTTTTTAATACATATTTCATCTGTGAATTTGCGTGTGTAAACTGGGAATGCATACAATGTGCTTCTCTGCTCTGGGTGTACGGAAAACACTCAGCGAGAAATGGAAGAAAATTTGAAGAAAAAGAAATAATAATAATAATAATAATGATAATAATAATAATAATAATAATAATAATAATAATAATAATAATAATAATAATAATAATAATAATAATAATAATAATAATAATAATAATAATAATAATAATAATAATAATAATAATAATAATAAAAGCCCTGATGCAGTACCAGGTGCTGGCTTTCATGACTTCTGATCTTCACTGATTGAGAGTGTTATCATGTACATTGTTTTGCCTTGATATAAAAGATGGGCTGCAGCAAATATTCTGCTCAACACCACAGATTTGCTTGTCAGTTGAGAATGTCTCTTAGTGGCTGACAATATGTGCATCTCTGATCACAAACAGAAGTAGTGAATGGTTTTAAGACTTGAATAATTCACCTCTGTAAACAAGCCTTATTCAAGGACCTTTTGAGCGGGATGCACTACTCGACTTTGAGAAAATTCTAACTTGGGCCCCCACCTGCAAGATCATACGCTGTTTATCTTGATAGGAGATCACCATGTCACGCACCTATGGTTGTGATGCGTGTACCTAGTGCACCCTTATCACACGCGTAGTCATGATGAGTATATTAGGTTTCATATATATGTACCCCAGTGTCACTTTGATGGCGGCGCTGCTATCTCACTCAATAATAATAATAATTTTTTTTGCACAAGGCTTGCAAATTCGGTGGGAGAACAACTGGTACTCATTTCATCGGCCCCGAAAGGATAAAGTACAAAGTCGACTTCAACGGTATTTGAATTCAGAATGTAAGGACGGAAGAAATGCCGCTAAGTATTTTGCCTCCACCTCCACCCCTTCTCGGCGGGCTAATGATTCTGTCAGCTCAATAATAATAATAATAATAATAATAATAATAATAATAATAATAATAATAATAAGAAGAAGAAGAAGAAGAAGAAGAAGAAGAAGAAGAAGAAGAAGAAGAAGAAGAAGAAGAATAGTAATAAGAATAATAATAATAATAATAATAATAATAATAATAATAATAATAATAATAACAACAACAATGGTAATGGTAATAATAATAATAATAATAATAATAATAATGATGATGATGATGATGATGATGATGATTTTTTTATAGGACGCAAGGGCTCAAAACATGGAGGACAATATCGAAGGACAAGTTTACAGCACACAAGAACAAAACAAAAACAAAACAATAGAAAAACAGGTGGGATTTACATCGATCAAAGAGAGATACTATGACATTAAAGGATATAACAGAGGATATATAATAGAAATTAGAGAAATAATGAATGAAATAAGAAGAAGAAGAAGAAGAAGAAGAAGAAGAAGAAGAAGAAGAAGAAGAAGAAGAAGAAGAAGAAGAAGAAGAAGAAGAAGAAGAAGAAGAAGAAGAAGAAGAAGAAGAAGAAGACGAAGAAGAAGAAGAAGAAGAAGAAGAAGAAGAAGAAGAAGAAGAAGAAGAAGAAGAAGAAGAAGAAATCCATAATTGTTACTCATTCTCAAACTTATTTTTGCGAACTTAACTTATGGAAGATATGTGTAAATGTGTTTGTGTCTGTGTGTGCGTGTGCGTGTTTGTGTATGTGTGTGTGTGTGCATGTGTTTGTATATACTTATGAAGATAGATATATATATATAGAGAGAGAGAGGCAGACAGACAGACAGACAGATAGATAGTTAGATAGATAGATAGATAGATAGATAGATAGATAGATAGATAGATAGATAGATAGATAGCTAAATAGATACAAACTAGTACGCACGCGCATTCTCACGTACGTACACTCGCACATATATGCAAAAACCTACAACATGTCTGACTTCCCCATTTTTCTTTTCTCACACTTGCCTCAAGTGCCCCGCTATGGTTTAGAACCCCATAATCAGCTTCTTTTTAAGAAGTATGTTTGTCAATCGAACAGTCGTAGTTTGAAAAGCGAAGGTAGAGGAGCAAGTTCTCGGGAACAAGATATCATGTGAGTTATGAGACATGTCTACCCAAGTATTTCTGGTCATTATGCAGGAACAGATCGAACACAATCAGATTAACTAATCATTCCACTAACAACATTTAGAGATAGAGACAGTGGCGGGGGGCGGGGAGCGGTATGTCTTAGTCTTGTCCATGGTGGTGGAGGTGGCGGCGGCGGCAGAGGCGGCGGCGGTGGTGACAATGACGGTGACGATGGATAAGTTGGTAGTGATGGGGGAGATTGGTATTACGGTGATGATGATAGTGAAGAAGTTGGTGGTGATGTTCATGGCTATAGTGATGATAGTGTGGGGAGGGGTAGCAGGAATGATGATGATGGGAGAGAGAGAATATTGCTTTTGTCTTGCCCATAGTAGTGGCGTGATGGTGATGCTTGTGACCGTGACGATGATGGTGTTGGCGGTGATGCGGTGGCGGTGGTAGTAGTAGTAGGGGTAGTAGTGGTAGTGGTAGTAATGCTTGTGTCGATGATAATGATGATGCATATGTAACTTTTCGTGTTTTTTTTTGTTTGTTTGTTTCTTTGGGTAGTAGTCGTGGTAGGAGTGTTTTTTACAATGATAGTATGCTAATATTATTGTATTTGATTGCAGTATTGATGGCGGCGGCGACGACGGCGGTGGTGGTGGCGGTGGTAGTATTGTGGAGGTGGTGGAGGTGGTGGTGGTTGTGGTGATGTAGAGGGTGTTATGAAGAGGGTGTTTAAATGGGAATCGTTCGAATCTCTAAAACAACATAGGAAGACAATGAGGGCGAAGATTGAAAGTAATTGACCGTTTCAACTCTGCCGCTCGTCAATGGATCGAAATATATAGAAGACGATAAAGAAACTGAGATTTATTATTATTATTATTATTATTATTATTATTATTATTATTATTATTATTATTATTATTATTATTATTATTTATTGTTGTTGTTGTTGTTTATTTTTGCTGTGTTTTTAGTTGTCCATCATTGCTTGGGATGAACAGCTTCATTTAACTCCTTGGTGCTTTTGCATCTTGTTATTGCTATTGTTGTGTTTTTTTTCTTTTCTTTTCTTTGTGCGCTCTTTCAATTTTCTGTCTGTCTATTTTCATCTGAAAATATTCAGAGACGTTCTTCGTGTGAGGAGACAAACACCTAATGATTTTGATACCTTCCAACGCGACATCGTGAAGCGGAGATCATAGAATGATCTTAAGAATTATAGAACTGTAGAACTCTAGAATTTTTTAAAAAGTTTCTGTCGAACTTAAATCTTATATTGAAGATCCAATTAATCATCTACATTGAAAATCTTGCAAATTACAGGTATGTACTTTCGATTTTAATATGGTTTAAAGTCTTATAATTATATTGATTGATTAGCAGGTAATTACTTTTGTTAATTGCATACTAGTTAGTTGAAATATTCAATTGTTAATTTGATTTGAATGCGTGCAGGGTTTCGATAGTATCTTGTGTTTAACAATATCGTCAATATAATTCATTCAAATATTCTTTTTAAGGTAATTTAGTTTTCTAAAAAGACATTGAATAGTAATTTGTGAGTGAATTATACCAATTGTCTTAATTTTATTGTAAAATATTTAGTTATTTAATGAATTTGGTAAAAAGTCTTTCTTTAAAAATCAATGACAAATTACAGCTTTATATCTGGATTATTAAATACATCTTTAATTTTTCTAGGAAATTGTTGCATATGGAATTAGTTTTATATTGCATTACGACTGTCATTTGTTTGTAATTACTTGTCTGTTTTGGAGGCGTTTTTTATCACTATTATTTCTCATCCGTTAAACAAAACATTTTCATAATCTTATTTTTAGCTAACCCTTGCGTTATACTTTCTAAATAGTAGAAAGCTTTCTTTTGATAAGTGTCAAGTTATTCTAAAGGCTGAAAAAGATATTGCATAGAGGCCAGGAAACGTATGATACTCAGGGTGGGCAAAGAGTTAACAATAACCTATCTATTTTGAAATTGTTCTATAACTCTCTCTTATCACATATCTATTGTCGATTAGATTAACAGTTTATCTGAGAATATATTTGAGTAAATATAACTAGAATTAACGCTTTCTTCTTTTTCTGACATTACGTAACAGGCCTAAAGACTGTAAATATTTCACAAAGCGCCTAGATATAAGTATGTAGCCAAAATTTTCAAAGACCAGCCATCTCTATAAAGCAGCTTCCAGAAACTCAATGACGGAACAAACATTCACACATCAAGACATCAAAATTCCAAGTAAACACTACACAAAAATAATTGCAGAACATATGTTGTGATGTTGATTTGTCAAACTCACAAGACTTCAAAGAAACTCGACATCATTGAATTTATGCATGTTTATATTGATATGTATACATATGTACGTACATACATACATATATATATATATATATATATATATATATA
>NC_068986.1:84659842-84663243 GCF_001194135.2 Octopus bimaculoides | reverse complement strand
ATATATATATATATATATATATATATATATATATATAAAGAGAGATAGAGCGAGAAAGAGAGGGAAAGACAGACAACACACAGCAGACAGACAGATAGACAGACAGAGACAGTCATACACACAACAGAGTGCTGTTAACTGTCATCGCTATTCTGTAAATTCAATACTTGCTTTTGCTCTTCAAATTTTCCAGTACATAAATGTCTAATTCAATTGGAAACTAAAAGTAGTCTAACCAATTCGCAACTTGTAATTCGGTAAAAAAAATCCTTATTAAGATTAAGATGATATAGACGAGACGTTAAGTTTCGGCAATGATTTTGTTTTAGTTCAATTAAGTACTGTTTTCCTTTATTTCTGCCACTAGCAATTTTGAAAGATGTATGAACCCCTGTGCGGCACCTTGGGAAAGTGTCTTCCACTATAGTTTTATGCTAACCAATGCCTTATGACTGAATTTGGGTGACGGAAATTGTGTCGATAACTGATGAGAGAAGAGCATTTTCACGTTCTTTGTGTATTCCTGTTTTCGTTATATTCCTTCGACGTCTTTCCGAGCAACATCTTACGTGTCTGTGTGAAAGTGTGTATGTGTGTGTGTGGGGGGGGGGTCTTCGTGGAAGTGTGTCTCTCACGCCGCTTGACAACCGGTGTTGGTTTATCCGTGTAACTAAGCGGTCCTGCAAAAGAAACTGATAGAATAAGAACCAGACTTCAAAAAATAAGTACCTGGGATGGTCTACCCCAGCATGTCTGCAGTCCATTGACTAAAACAAGAGCAACATAAGACATGAAACAGTACCTATCAGGTCCCTGCTACAATCAACTTTTATGGTTTTGTTTTCAATCAAGTAACACCATTTGAAGGGTTTGTTTCGAATCAAATAACACCATATAATGGTAAATTATTCCGAAACTGCAACAACTGGAACTACTTTACACCGTCTATGTCACAGGCCTCTGAGGGTTCATATAAGATTGGGTGGGGACACATACCAAAATAGTAAATTGGGGATGCACAATACTGTTTTAAGGGTCCGTATGTTAAAATTAGTAGCAAAGTCTTCCTCAAATCGCATGCTACTGGCTTTTAAAATACATATTAGATCAGTAGTTCTTAGCATATTATACCTTAAAAAAGAGGTGATGATCGTGGTTAAAATGTGGATCTGCAATCCACAGTTATAACATTATCACATCCTACTGTTTATTCCACAGAATTAATAGGTTGTAGTTACTCTATAACTTTATTCCAGACCTACTTTTAAATTCAGTTTGGCCTCAGTTTGTTTCTCTTGTATTTGTGCATGTAAAAGGCTGTATAACAGGGAAGTGCTAACTGTCTAAATACACCAAGGAATAGAATATCTAAAAAAAAAACAAAGAGAGCATATTGGTGTTTTCACGCCGGCGAAATGCTTAGAGGTATTTCGTCTGTCTTTACGTTCTGAGTTCAAATTTCACCGAGGTCGACTTTGCCTTTCATCCTTTCGGGGTCGGTAAATTAAGTACCAGTTGCTTGCGTACTGGGGTCGATCTAATTGACTGGCCCCGCTCCAAAAATTTCGGGCTTTGTGCCTAGAGCAGAAAAGAGTATAAGAATAAGACAGCAAAATTTAGATCCGAGTACGTATGATATTTTTCACTCCTTGTACGTAATTGTAATTTATTTTAGATTAATTAAATTTATTTTATATTTAGGTTACTTAATATTATGTATTTAATTTGTACAGTGCGTTTACAATCTAATTTCAAAAAATCTTCAACATAATCTGTAATCTATCTTCCAAAATATTGTTGTGGTTAGAATATCTTTACAAAATAATATTTAATCAGATTTATTTCAGTTCAATTCTCGTCGAGGTCAACTCTGTCTTTCATCCTTCGATTATGTTTCTTATTTGTGATGTTTAGATAACTCCTCTTAAATTAAATAACGAAAAGGGTAATATATAATGTAAGTATACAGTTAGTTCATTTATAATAAGCGTGGACATAAATCATAAATATTCTATTTATTCATGTGTGTGTATGTATTCATGTGTATGTGTATATATACTCTCCATTTTTTTCTACGATACTCTTCCATCAGTCTGGTAGACTTGCAAGGTCCCGCTTCCAAAATTCACTTCTTTACGGAAAATACTTCTCCAGTACTGTTCTGCCCTCGTCTACAGAATTCATATTTTTTCCGTTCAAATGATTTTGAAGACTGTGGAATAAATGATAATCAGATGGGGGCAATGTCCGGCGAATATGGTGGGTGGAGCATCGTTACCTATTCAAACTGCAACAGCCTTTGGAATGTCATCCTTGTTGTATGTGGCCGAGCATTATCCGGTTGGAAAATACTTTTCGTCTTGACCAAAGCTGGTCGTTTTTCTTCTAACGCTCAAGCTGCTCGTAGTAGATCTCCTTTGCTATCATTTAGCTTGGGTTTAAAAGTTCAAAGTGGACTAAAGCTTTCATATCCCACTAAAAAATAACAACACCTTACGTAGGTGAAGACCTTCTTTGGCCTGGGGTACCGGTGTTTCTTCTTTCCCTACCCACTGTCTTCGACGCTTGACATTTTAATAAAGAACCCATTTCTCGCCACCAGTCACTATTCGGTCTAAAAAAGGTTAATTCGTGAGACGTGACAAAGAAGAGCAGACATTCACTCTCTGCGTGCGATTAGACTTGGAAAGTTTGGGAGGAACCCATTGACCCTATTTGTTGATTTCCCGATGGCACGCAAGTATCGATGAATGGTTGAATGACCAAACCAAGCTCTTCTGCTAGTTCCTTAACAGTTACGATGGGATTTTGTTCCACCAGGGTTTCGAATTAACACATTAAAATCAAATAAAATATACGCTTCATAAAAAATAAAAAATAAAATTACAACAGTATATACGCATACTAGACCATCTACAACATATATATATATATATATATCAAAATACACAGATGCATACGTACAGACAATATACGCATATAGGTATATATTTGGAAGACTCAAATACATGCACGAATACGCATGTATGCACATACTGTTGTAATTTTATTTTTTATTTTTAATGCAGTGTATATTTTATCTGATTTTAATGTGTTAATTCGAATACAATTAATTATTTACAATATGTATTTTGAACCCATTTTTCTATTTAAGGTTTTCTTCGATTCTTTTTTTTTTAATAGGATGAATCTATATTAAATTCATTTGTTTTGTTCATTGCGCACCCAAGATCGTTATTTGAAACGACCAGTGAAACGGATCCATGTGTTTAAAATTTTATATTAGCTTTGATTGCATTGTTATTCCTTTCCCGTTTCTAACAAAACTGTCCGATGAACGGGAACGTCAAGCTCTGAGTAACAGTCTTTTGTTATATTTCTGCTGCTATTAAATAAAGTAT
>NC_068986.1:84656135-84659010 GCF_001194135.2 Octopus bimaculoides | reverse complement strand
TTAGAAATAATTATTTTTCATTTTAATTCGTCCATCATCAAACTTTAAACATCCGAGTATGAGAATTTCTTCGTCGAACGGAATTCTTCTTTACGCACGCCATAGAACCGCTCATAACTTTTTTATTGTTTGGAATTTTCAGAAAATTTATGTACATTTGTATTCTACACACGGAAATTCACACCGCTATGAAAAGATTTTTTTTTACAGTTTTTCCAAAATTTTCTTTTTAAATTTTTTGGTAAATTTTTCGAATTTCTTTTTGTTTTTTCGTTTTTTTTTTCTAATCACCTTTTAAAATACGGACAGTCCGAATTTTTTGGTTTAAATCCCAGCCATAGACCATAAAATGTGTTTAAGGGGATCAAGATTCGAAAAGCATCAATACGTCACACTGAGAAACAAACGAGGAGGGTATCAGCTAAATAGCCACATGTTATACTACAGGCATGCATTACCACATTCATACCATAACACGTTTATAAACTGCCACAATCGACGTATTCCATCCAACTATCTGTTTTGTCTCCCTATTTTCTTCACATTATTGGAATCTATTTTACCATTTCAGGAATTATCTCTTAACACTTATTCGTCTTCCAAGCAAACGATTCTCTTTTGAGATTATCTTAATGATTTTATCCAACATCAAGGCAGAACCGAATCATCCATCTCCCAAATCACCCGCTTTATCATCTTTTTTTTTTTTAACAAATATATGACAAATTTGATAATGTCATTGTAGACACTGTACCTGAAAATAAAAGAGATGGACAGGGTTAGAATGCCTTTCTGCTCATACTGGGCTATGCAACGACACTAGTTGTTGATTCCCATTCTTAGTCAAGACAGTTTCATTAAACAAAGTATTTTTATGACGACTTTCACTGTGTCTACCATTTCACCAAAATGATCTTAATCACTTTTCTTTCATAACTCAAATGACGTTTTAATAAATAGAGGGTTGTGTCAGCCTGCATAGCTCAGTCGATAGAGCATCAGACTTTTACGATTTAGTTGATTGAGGATATCTAATGGTTCAACTCCCTTTATTTTTCCTTGCAGTATTTGCTCTGTTACTTTACATTGTATTCTCAAATGTAGGAAAACAGAAATTTGCTTTTTATCCTTCCGGTATCGATAAAATAAAGTACCTAGGACCGATATAATCGCCTTTTCCTCCCCTCCAAATTTCTGGCTTTGTGTCAATGTAAAAGGTTATTTCTATTATACCTAAAACCTAGTTTTCCAGTTTTTCTATCCAACCAGAAATTGCTTACTTTAGATAGGTAAGACCTACAACATAAACTCTAAAGCTGGCGTTACCATTAGCACACCGGCCGTAATGCTTCGCAGCATTCCGTCCGTCTTTACATTCTCAGTTCAAATTCCACCGAGTTCGACTCTGCCTTCCATCCTTTCGGGATCGATTAAATAAGTAGTAGTCAAACACCAGGATTGATATAATCGACTAGTTTTCCACCACACTCCACCACCAAATTTCAGGCGTTGTTCCTATAAATATGATATTATCGACTACATCTTTCACTAATATTAGAGGTTTTGTGAAATTGTTAGAAAACATTATTTTGGTCATGTATCAGATATGGTAAAGCGCCGGATTAACAACATTGTAGCAATCAGTTACGTCCCTTCACCTTCTGATTTCATATTCCACAATGATGAGGCTTCCAGTTCACTTTATTAAAGTAAAATAAAAATAGTATTAGTAATATTAAATTTCGTATTGAAGTCCATTAAATCATCTTCTGTGATTGATAAAAATAATGTTACAGCTCTGGAACGGATATAATCGATCATATCCTCCACTACTGCTACCACCACCACCACCATCGCTCAAAATGAGTGCAATTTTACCACAGTTAGAAACTATTATTTCGGTGATAATAAGTAGTTAAAAATAATTGGTGAATGAAAGGAATCTTTAGAGCGTCGGATAGAATTTCTTGTGTTATTCGTTCCAGTCTAAGACTAAATTCTGTCGGGTCAACTTAGCTGTTGATCTTTCCAGAGTCGACAAGTTAAATGCCAGCACAAAGCAGTGGATTAGCAGCATTATTAACGAGTTGAGCGAGATTCTTTGCGGTTATTGTTCCGGCTTTATGTTCAAATTCTGGCTAGGTGTTAATCAACCAGGCACTCGGTCTAACCAGCAATTAACCACTATGGATAGGCTAGAATTATAACAGGCATACATAAACTGTGACGGTGATTTGGGTTTTTATCATCAGTGGATAAACTGTAGCTGAAAACAAAGTAAAATCGCGTCCCTCTATGGTCAGAATTCAAATATTATTGGGATCCGCTTTTCTTTTCATCTGTCCAGGCTCAATACAATAAAGTACCAATTAAGTACTGGGATCGATTCCATCAATTACATTCTCCAGCAAAATCTGTAACCTTGAATCATTGTTAGAAATATTTATTGTTATGAGTTCGATTATTTTATCACACAAGGTATAAGGTTTTCAGGTTCTTCTATACTGGTGACATCAGTATAGCAGATGTTAAGTTCACAGGCCAGCCAAAGGAGATAGGGAAGTAGCTAGAACACTTTCAGATTCAGCTATGCTGGTTGGGTCAATACGATTGATGTCTATTTCTAAAGTCTAAAGATTGACGGGAAATGAAGGCGACGGGATGGCCAGGGAATTGTCAGTGCTGGGGAGAAAGGATTGGAAAAAAAGTGTTTAGTGCGAAACACAGCAGAGATAGTAGTAGTAGTAGTAGTAGTAGTAGTAGTAGTAGTAGTAGTAGTAGTAGTAGTAGTAGTAGCCGCAGCAGCCGCAGCAGTAGTAGTAGTAGTAGTAGTAGTAGTAGTAGCAGTAGCAGCAGTAGCAGCAGCAGCAGCAAC
>NC_068986.1:84655375-84656125 GCF_001194135.2 Octopus bimaculoides | reverse complement strand
CAGCAGCAGCAACAGTAGTAGTAGTAGTAGCAGAAGCAGTAGTAGTAGTAGTAGTAGTAGTAGTAGTAGTAGTAGTAGTAGAAGCAGCAGCAGCAGCAGCAGTAGTAGTAGTAGTAGTAGTAGTAGTAGTAGAAGCAGCAGTAGCAGCAGCCAAAAGAAAGTGAGCTGTTATGAGGAACAAACGATTTTCTTTGTCAAATCTTGAATGAGACTAAGCCTAAGTCTCCATTGAAGAACTCTCGAAAAGTTCAGTGCGTGTCAATCGGCGCAAGACTGAAAGGATTGACACATCGGGTTCCATCCAGTTCAAATACTTCTGGTACTCGTCATGGTCGAGAGGGAGGTGCTACCTTCCAGAAAATTTGTCATATAATGAGTAAGGGTGGTGAGTACGGACTGAGGAAATGCGCTTACTCTCAGGATAGAACAGGAATACAGCTAGGAGATGGCACTTCACATTAATAGTTAAGGGAAGCCTGAGATTTTATTATTTTTTTATATGCATCTTTATATTTGTAAATATGTGTGTGTGTATGTTTATGTGTGCGTGTGCATGCATGTGAGTGTATGTGTGCATGTGTATGTATGAATGTCTCACTGCATACTTTCGTGCATGCACATACCATGTATTTTAAGGGCAATCCATACATCTGGATTGGCTGTGTGGTAAGTAGCTTACTAACCAACCACATGGTTCCGGGTTCAGTCCCACTGCGTGGTACCTTGGTCAAGTGTCTTCTACTATAGCCT
>NC_068986.1:84653812-84655365 GCF_001194135.2 Octopus bimaculoides | reverse complement strand
TACCTTGGTCAAGTGTCTTCTACTATAGCCTCGGGCCGACCAAAGCCTTGTGAGTGGATTTGGTAGACGGAAACTGAAAAAAGCCTATCATATATGTATGTGTGTGTGTGTGTATGTGTGTGTGTGTGTGTTTGTGTGTGTGCGTGTGTGTGTGCGTGTCCCAACATCGCTTGACAACCGTGGTTGCGTGGTAAAAAGCCATATAGGCGCAAGCGTGGGTGTGTGATAAGAAGCTTGCTTCCCAATCTGTCTGATGTGTGTGTGTGTGTGTGTGTGTGTGTGTGTGTGAGTGTATGTGTGTGCGTGTGTGTGTGTGTGTGTGCGTGTGTGTGTGTATGTCTGCGTGTGTGTGTGTTTGTCCCCCACCATCGTTTGACAAGCGATGTTGGTGTGTTTATGTCTCCATAACTTAACGGTTCGGCAAAATACAGCGATAGAATAAGTACCAGGCTTAACAAGAATAATGGGGTGGGTTCATTCGGCTAAAATTTCTTCAAGAATAAGTCCTGGGGTCGATTTCTTCGTCTAAAAGCAGTGCTCCAGCATGGCTGCTGTCAAAGACTGAAACAAATAAAAGAATAAATGAATATATATGTGTATGCATGTACATATATATTATAAACACAGATACATGGGCATATACATATATATACATACATATAGATAATATTATTAAAATTAATAATAATAGCCTCGAAAATATATGTTAATACAACATTATGAAGGTAATTCAAACTGGTGAAATTACATCTGAACAACTGAAAAAATTTTAGCAGTTAATAAACGCTAACAAAAAGAAACGCTTAAATCAAATTCAAAGACATTCATTCATTCAATCATTAGCGATGTCATTGAATAACTAATTTGCTTTATAAAAATAAAAATAAAAATAAAACCAAAAATAAAAAATAAACGTATTTAAGAAAAGTCATTCAATAATAATATTAATAGTTTTTCTTCTAATGATATATATATATATATATATTCATATATACATACACACAAACACACACACATACATATATACACACACACACACATAGATAGATATACGTATGTATGCGTATGTTTGTATGTGTATGCGCGTGTGTGTATGTTTGTGTGCGTGCCTGCGTGCGTGAGTGTGTATATTAGGTCGGCAACTAAGTTTCCACCGTTTTTTAAATTTAAATTTTTTAAAAGGTTTGATAAAAAATAACAACTAATTAATCAATAATGTATTCACCCTTGTTGTTTACAACTTCTTCCCAACGTTCAACAAGATTTTCAATACCTCGTTGGTAGAAATCATCCGATTTCGACTCGAAAAATTGATCCAACCAAGCTCTCAACTCTGCATCAATATTGAACGAAACTCCGCGCATAGTATTTGAAAGAGATCGAAAGTGGAAATCCATTGGTGTCAAATCAGGAGAGTACGGTGGGTGTGGCGAGCAGCTTTTGCGGCCTTAGAACCTTGATTAAAAGCAAAAAGAAGGAGGTGTCGAAAATGCTCGTTTTTCTTAACTTGACATTCCATTTTAATGATCTGAAAATAAACAAAAATTAACCAA
>NC_068986.1:84641124-84652292 GCF_001194135.2 Octopus bimaculoides | reverse complement strand
TGTGTGTGTGTGTGTGTGTGTGTGTGTGTGTGTGTGTGTGTGTGTGTGTGTGTGTGTGTGTGTGTGTGTGTACGACTGTGTATGTATGTGTGTGTGCCTTTAAGATATGAGAGCAACTAATACCAGATTGTTAATGCTTCTTGTAGCACATTTCGCATGCGCCCGCAATCTATTTTGTAATCTCAAGCAATAGCTGCATACTACAGTCGTTCAGTTTTCTTCATGCTTTTACATCTCTTACCACTCTTTCCTGCGTGTAAGCAACCGAACTTATTTTTAAAATGTTGATGCGTTAGAGAAATAGGAGTGATTCGGGGATAACAGTTTTTTTTCTCAAGTAAAAGTCCTGTAGATGAAGAGAGAGAATTTCCCCGCAGGAGTCTCTGAGTTATTCTCCATACCACTGCCATCTTCCCACCTAAACCTTTTGCATACGGTGAGAGAAGGATGGTGGCCCGAATGAGTGTATATTACAACACGAACCAGACTAGCCACCTGATGTCTGATCTACTAACTTTACTGTGTATGTACATGTGTGCGTGTGTATGTGTATGTGTATGTGTCTATACATACAAGTGTATAATGACTGACATTCGATTGTTTTTTTTCTTAAACTCAGGCGAGAACTATGTACGACGACAATAATCTAAAGAACCCAGAACTTTGTGAAGAAACGAAATGCTCCCAACAACAGAACGGTAAAGTAGGACAACAACAGATGCAACACACAATACGTGTTCTTTCTATTGAGGATATTCTTCGAGATGAAAAACGATTTACTCCTTCACCAGATAAAACTCTTTGTACAAACTCGAAAAGTCTTTGTTCTAGTTCTTTTCCACATGAAGCTTCAAATGTTTTAAGTTCGAGCCTTCCTGACGTATCTCCATTCGGTGCAGAATTTCCACCAAGGCACACAATGAAATCAATTTATGGTCCCTGTCTACCAGCGTGGTCTATGCCTCAGATGGCACCCACTAATACCACTGCCAATTGGGTCTACCCGGCACTGCTTCAAAGACAATTACTCTTCGACTTCAGTGGTAAGATAACTGATTTCTTTTCATTTTTGGAATATCTCTAAAACAAGTGTAGAGACTACCAAAGAGGTCATCTCTACGTAATCACTTAATTTGCTCAAAATTCTCCTTCGCTTCACAATCTACCTTCTTAGTTTCAATAAAAGACTATTATTCTCTCGACTGGGACGCTTGGTTTGCTTGGTCAAGGATGATCTGAGTTAAACAATTATAATTTAGTAGAAAAATAGAGCCGCAATTACTTGAATTGTTAGAAAATTGATTGTGCATTGGAGCGATCAGTAATTTACATTGCGTACAGCTTTCTATTCTGTGTTGCTAATAGTCTCACAGCTATAATTAGATACTATAGATGCAGTTCCTTGTACTTCTCTAGATTTGTACTTTATTTATTGACCTCGAAAGAATGAAAAGCAAAATTGGCCTCTACAGCATTTGTACTCAGAAAGGGAAGTGAGTCAAAGCAAATACCGTAAGGCATTCTATTCGACGCTCTAACGATTCTGTTAATAATACAGCTAAAATAAATAGCAGAAAAGATAGAACTCAGTATTTAAGGCCTGAAATTTCGGGATAGGGGATAATCGATTACATCGACTCCAATACTTGACAAGTATTATTTTGACCCCGAAAGACAAAGTCGACCTCTGCGGAATTTGAACTCAAAACGTTAAGTCTGATGCTAACAATACTGCCAGCTCGCTGCCTTAGCCCAGTATCTAACAACCAGGAAAATGTTCAGGCCTGCTATACTGGCGTCAGTAATAAGACTGCTCTCGCAGATAATAGATTGATGGTTCAAGTCCTTGTAGTGGGCCGGCATTTCTTTATTTTTCCTTTTTTTCATGAGCTGGTGCGTATAATATCCAGTGTATAGTTTTTAATGTAAAGTCAACGAACCAACGAAGGAGCTTCTATGTAGTCTCTAGGCCTGCCAGAAATAACATTTAAATCCCTCTCAAATACCCCCTCTGCTACCTAAGAAAAGAACACATTGATAATATTGTCTTCGGTTCCCATTACATAGGGAAAAGATGAGACTGTCACGGAAGGGATGCCTTTTATCATAGGCCTGTCCGACCTTAAGTTAAAAAGCAACCGCAACTGAAATTGATCGTTTTAGTTGTTTTAATAAAGGTTGCTATTTATCCCCAGATCAATCAAGGATGAATAGATCTATGACTAAAGACCTTTCAGCCGTAACCATAACATCTTTTATTTAGACATGATATCCAGGTAGGACCAAATTGAGTAATGTATCCTTCTCTTTTTGAGACGATAGTGTGTAGTTTAAGGGTAATTTGACAGCTATTTTAGCAGATCGAGTGACCGAGTGGAGATGCCTCATAGACTGGGATCATGAAGACCACAGTGAGTGGAACGCAGTGTCTGGATAAACCGCACTTGAATATACTCCTTGCTTCGCCTTATATCAACGTTACCTTTACAAAATCCAACAAAATCTGAAGTCTTTATTATCGATTTCATAAAATCAATAACAATTCAAAATCTATTGATGGATGTCTTTTATTATGAAAACTCAGATGAATGGCAGTATTTATTTTTTAAAGGGGGGGGGGGGGTGTTCATATAATAAAAGTATCTATTTCTTTTTTGCCGGTACAAACTTAATTCGTGTTGCAGTGAAGGTTTAGAATAATTGGATCGTCCAGCACAGAGTGTCGTTGCTTTTGTTGTCGATGATGAAGTTGGTTATGCTGTTGCTGCTGTCTTCGTTCTAAAAAGCCAACTCATGGTCAAACGCATTCCTTTGACATAATATATCCATGTCAAAGAAATTTTGGTTATAGTATACATAGAGCTACAATATCCAATGGGTACTTATTTTTAATGGTAAAGTGTGGTTTTTGAAGAATTTAGCTGCTATTTCTAACAAATTTTTCCTTGGTTTCCGTAAGCTGTTGATGGCGAGGTTATACATAGGCAACAGTTCTACATTTCTTTTCTTTCCTTACCATCAGATGGTACTTACAACTGACTGATTGAAATTGAGCCGTTGTGGGTGAATAATTCTGATGTTGATGGAACTTGAACTGCTAATTTCTTACTTTATATTTATATGACTGAGACGAGGAAAACCTGTACCCAATATCGTTTTAAGGCATATAAAACTGATAACAGGAGGGTGGAAGATATCTTCAAACCGGGGATGTGGCCCGAATGCATGTAACAGAGTAATGGCACCCGTGATCCAGGTGGTGATGTTAAAACAGGCAACGTATTAAGTGTTCCACCTGAGAAATGTAACGGTTCTAGCGTCAGTCTTCCACTCAGTTTTACTCACAAAATATCCTACAAGAATCTTATGTCACCCGGTGATACAATAGAAGATACTTCCCCTATATGTTATGCAATGGATTTGAACTAGGAACCACTTAGTAAACAAGTGAATTTCTTAACCACATAAACATGTCTGTGTAATACATATCGAACTCGGCAATCAACGTTCTCCTTAGTATGACGGGTGATGAATAGTTCCTGGCTTTAAGGGTGTCGCTAAAGGCCTGGCTGGAGGCCCAACCTTCCGAGCTCTTTTACAGGTCTTAGAAAAAAATGAAGGACCACTGCAATAAGTGTGTGAATTTGAGAGGGGAATATGTTGAATAAAATCATAATTGACTGATCTTTCGGTATTCCATTTACCCAAAACCAGGAAATTTTCACCACTCCCTCATATATTTCTGGCTGTTATCTTATACAACACAGAGAAGTGAAATATAAAATCGACACCAAATATATTCTAGATTGAAATTTAAAGGGATGAAACTCAAATCCTCTGGTTCTCTTGTGTTTCATAAGGCCGTTCTCTTCACTTCAGATTCTTAAACTATTTTATTTCTGAGAGTTATATAATAATTTCCCCTGACTTACTTGCCCTAGGGAAGGAGCATGACTCAGTGGTTAGAGCGTCGGGTTCACAATCATGAGATAGAGTGTTCGATTCCCGGACCGGGCCAGGCTGTGTGTTGTATTCTTGAGCAAGATACTTTATTTCATGTTGCTCCAGTTCACTCAGCTGTAGAAATGAGTTGCGACGTCAGTGGTGCCAAGCTGTATCAGCTTCTGTCTTTCCCTTGCATAACATCAGTGATGTGGACAGGGAAGACCGCTATGCATGGGCGACAGCTGGTCTTCCATAAACAACCTTTCCCAGACTTGTGCCTCGGAGAGGAACTTTCTAAGTGCAAGCCCATGGTTATTCATGACTGAAGGTGGTCTTTACCTTCTGCCCTTTACTTGCTCTAGACAAACTGTAAAAAGATTCGGTGTCCAGATGTGACCTAAACAGTACGATGAAATACCAGACATACCATCACTATCAAAACTCCAGCGTATGCGTAGCTCGTTCAGTTTGTAAACTTGTGTGTGTGTGTGTGTGTGTGTGTGTGTGTGTGTGTGTGTGTGTGTGTGTATTTATTAGAATTCTTTTTAGAAGGAAGAAGTTGGTTTCTAACAAAGAAGCAGAAACTCCGTCACTTTTACATATCAAACATTGAGAAGTTTTACATACTTTTAATGTTCCTCTTATAGACTGTATGTTTAAAATTCGTATTAGCCAGAGTTTTTGCCTGAAAATTATATCCCCTCCAAGGTTGTCGCTAAGACATTTAATAATATTATTAAGTGCACCAATGATAATTCGTACGAAATATAGTTATAATCAGAGTAGAGATTTCAAAGTAGTTGTCCATAAAAATTCTCCTTCTCACTGATTTTGGAAAGTGATATTCACATATACAGGGCAACTAACCTCTATTACAGTACATAACGTTTATTTTCTGTCCTACATAACTATTTCAAGTCTGCTATGCTTGTAAATGATAGACGTTTTGATGGATATGCATGTATATATTAACGTATATACGCATGTATGCGTAAGTATGTACATACATGTGTATTCATGTACCTTTGTATTATATTCATCTATGTATGCGTGTGTATGTGTGAATACGTGACGCTGTGAATGAGAAAATGCACACTTTGACATATGTGTATGCCTATTCCTAGTTATATGTACATAATACTGTCTAGACTGAAATGTTTTACATATTTCCGAGATCTCATTAACGGCTCGTAATTGTAAATTCTTCATTAGCCGTGACATTTTAGGTCTTGGGATTTCTAGTTAACCATGTTTATACGTACGTACGTACGTATGTATGTATGTATGTATGTATGTATGCATGCATGCAAGAATGTATGTATTTATCAATGAGAAACATTTGATAAGACCAAAATTCATACAGAGCTTGTTGCTATGACTTTTTACATTCCTCTTAATGCTTTCCTCGATACTATAATCTCCATTCAGCTTAAAATGTCCGTAATGACTATATAAACATTTGACTTTAATGAACATGCAAAAATCTGTGAGGCTGCGTGTGTATGTATGAGCAAGTATGTATATGTGCGCATGTGTACATGTGTGTGTGTGTATACATATATATATATATATATATATATGTGTGTGTGTATATATATACATATATATACACAGTCTTGCATACATATACATATGTGTGTGTGCATGTGTATGTATATATATATATATATACATGTGTGTGCGTGTGCATATGTAGGTACGTACTTATATAGCATATTTAATGTACACACACTGTCGAAAGGCAAGTTACTAGTTACTGCAGTATTTGTCCTGAGACAGTATCTCTTATGGACTTGTTGATTTAAAAACACAATAAATATCAGAAGCAATAATTTGTCCCAGCAGAGCAGCATATGCATTTCGGCCTTTTGAGACTTTTTTCAATGGAGCGTATTCGCAGGCAACCATATAAAAAAGGAGGAATCGTCGTTCTCAGGAACGTGATCACCTTGCTTCAGACGATGCATTCAATGTTCATGCTGCCAATGTGTGTATGTGTGTGTGTGCAATATAGTGTGTATCAGATGAACTGAATTAAGTGTAAATATAAAGTTTTACTGTAATTTAAAACGAATGCAAATGCTGATTTTTCTGTCCGGCAGAAACGAAGGCAAGATCCTTCTGGTGCATCCTGGGGAGCAGTTTTCCTGACCCCTCCTCAGGAAAGACGTACCTGATATTCTCCTCTAATTGATACCAGACATAATATTTAGATCCATTTCAGTTCTGGGTTCATAAATAAATATTTTTACTCTGTAATTTGCATGTGGTTGTGTGGTAAGTAGCTCGCTTATCAACCACATGGTTCTGAGTTCATTCCCACTGCGTGGCACCTTGAGCAAGTGTCTTCTACTATAGCCTCGGGCCGACCAAAGCCTTGTGAGGGGATTTGGTAAACGGAAACTGAAAGAAGCCCGTCGTATATATGTATATATGTATCTATGTGTCTGCATATGTTTGCTTGTCTGTGTTTGTCCCCCCAGTATCGCTTGACAACCGATGGTAGCGTGTTTACGTCCTCGTAACTTAGCGGTTCGGCAAAAATAAACCGATAGAATAAGTACTAGGTTTCCAAAGTATAAGTCCTGGGGTCGATTTACTCGACTAAAATAGGCGGTGCTCCAGCATGGCCGCAGTTAGATGACTGAAACAAGTAAAAGAGTAAAAGAGAGAATAAATGGATATTGTTGTATTAAGAGTACAAATGTTCCGGTAAGTTAACCATTATGATACTATCAAAAAGCGTATATAAATTAAATATACACACATACATACATAGGAATCAAACAAACAAAGATGAATTATATTCTCACATAACTTTGTTCACTCCTGAACGTTTCCAATGGCTTAAGGAACTTCCCACGCCATACAATGGTTTTTATATATCAGTTCGTTCATCCAGTTATTCGTAAAAGAAGTTACCCCCCACTCCCACTCCCACTCCATTTATTCTCTTCGAAGCTTAAAAGTCATTATTGTAGATTTTCTGATTCTGACTCAAGCAAAACTACCCCTATTTATTATATACTTGCAAAACTACCCCTATCTATTATATACTTGCTAGATTCACAGTTCTGGAAGGTCAAGCTGTCAACAAGCGTTGAAAGATATTGCCTTGTGAGAGCATAAGTTAGAGAACTGCTAACAACATTATTTACTGACCGACTTGCAGTATAGATGTGTCTAAACTAAGTAGAAGAAAAAGGATGCAGGGGAATGTCAACAGTCAGCATTGCAACATAATGTAGAATTTATTAGATAGTTATCCGCTTCTCTATTCTTTTCGAGAAATATCAGATTTTCTACAGTTAAAATGAATTCAATTAAATCAAAATTAAACTAAAGTATGCTAGGTGCAATAAGTTAAGGATAAGATTAAATATTAGTGAGAAAAAGAGAAGAATACTTGGTATGTTACATTGTTGGTAAGTTAAGAAGGAAGATGAATGCGTGTCCTCCTCCTTGATAGTTCGAAGATTTGTACCACGAGACAGCTAGCCGGGTCTGGCTGCTGGAGCTGAAACTCACATGACTCTGTTATAAGGTAGGTCTGGAGAGGACGCGGGCTAAAACTACGCGCCCGTCCTCTCCATTGGTCAGTAGACTGCGCCACGTGACAGTCGACGCGGGCTGTTGAAGCTGAGATTGTGTCACGTGACAGTTAGCTGGCGCTAGCGTTGGCGCTGGCTGCTGGAGCTTACAGGCGAGTATTTAAAGGGAGATCTGGCAGGATGGTGATTCGCCCGCTGATATTCGCTGAGGCTGCATGAAAGACGATGCAACCAAAGAACAAAAAAAAAAGCAATCAGCACCAGAGCTGAAGACACCTCCGGAAGGGTGGGAGCCGCCACGTCGGAAAACGGTAGAGGAGTAGGGGCTGAAACCGGACGTGGTTCCCCCTGATGATGTCTTTAGCTATTGGATCCTATAAATGAGTTGTTGAGTTAGCGAACCACGAAGCATGGTTCGAATTCTCTGCGTAGGCATTAATTTTAATAATACCCAATTAATTTAACTATGTGGGATTTTTGTATGGAAATTTTTAGAATATTTTGTTAAACAAGTGAGAACAACGAAGAATTAACTCATTACGGTTGTTAATGAGGTTGGATTTACAACTGATTAATTCAAGTGCATCCACAAAGCACAAATTAGAATCCCAACTGCTCCTTCTATAAGGAAGAGCACAACCTATAATAGAAAACGAAAAAGAGTAATCTTTCTTTCCCTCTTTGAGGTAATATATTAAATCAGCCAACGACTTGCAGTTTTTTTTTTCTTTTCTTTTACGTTTATATTTTAAGGAGTGAATGTGGTTATGCAATCTGGTTCTTAATTTCATGACTGAAGCGCCATTGTAGTAATAGGAACTCTCTAGTGTTTTGACTCTGCTCATGTATAATATATTCTTCTTTAGGCATTGGTTATCAAAGCAGTATTTGCACGGTTTTTATTTTATACAATAATCCCTCAATTATCGCGGGTGTTACGTTCCAAAACTTCCCGCGCTAAGTGATAATACGCCATGTAGAAACAGTATTGTACTGTATATTTTTATTATTATTATTTTTATAATTTGTATGTTTTTATTTTATTATAAATGCAAAACAACACCACGGAGGAATCGACGCAAGCTTAGATAATAAACCGCGATAGGTGAACTGCGAAATGGCGAGGGATTACTGTACATTCGATTTGGTATGTTGTCATAAAAGGCCTTATATATTCTATCAGAGGCCTTTTTTATTTCATTAGATACTAAGATGTAGCCCTAGTTAGACTTTCACCTCTTTAGAGTCATTAAAACAAGAACCACTAGTGTTGATTAAAGTTGATGTCATTTTAATACAAAATGTCTATCCTTTGTTTTTTTCCTCTAAGCTAGAAGTCTTGTTTTCATTTTCGTTTCAGCGCAGAGAAACTTTGCACGTCGTCAGAGACGGACAAATGTGGAACGGAAACCTCGTCAGGCTTATTCTTCAAAACAGCTAGAAAGACTTGAATCAGAGTTTAAGGTGAGTGGTATTTGAATCAAGAACTGCTTTTTGTCAGTTTGGTAACATCTGTGGTCTGTAATCTAAGAAACTCTTAAATATAACTTTCATTAGTTGTATTCAATATAAAATTTAAAAACAAGCCAGATTTCTCTCCACTACTGGATTATCAAAGCGTGTGAATTGTGCATTAAGCAATTTTGTCGTGCCTTTTGTAGATTACAACATTTTCCCCGCAACTCCTGTAGACTGATGGCTACTCAAGAAAGTAGGTTACTTTAGAATGGAATCAACTGTTAAGTGAAGACCACATCGCACTAGATGCTCGCATGATCGGAACTCCATTAGAGTGAGACTGACTGTAGAGTAAGTAGCGTGTTTGGTGAAGATTAACTCAGAGTGAGAATTGCTGTAGAGTGGAATCTGTCGCATAATGGAAACTATATCAGAGTGGTTAACTATAGAAGATATGATAACCTATTGATCAAGCTAATCAAAGAACGATATAAGAGTCTCAACTGTAGCCAATTCTTGTGACTTAAACCGTTGACACTGTTGTGAGAATATGAACTCTAAACAGTCGAGCAGTTCGTCTTCCAAATCAGAGATCAATCAACCATTAAGAGACGCCTCAAATCATTCAAAATAAAACGATCAAGTTTATTCATTAGATTTACTCTAAATATAGTAAGTAAATAAAAAATATTGATTTGTTAGTTGATTAGTATTTGAACGGACAAGTATTATTTACCGATCGATATATTTGAATTCTATCTTCAACCATTCAGGTGTAACTTAATGAATATTATTTCAGTCTGTGAATCTATACAACTGTAAGAAAATGTTATTTAGCGATAACCTTGTAGAACAGAAATAATCAAAACGGATTGATTGAATGTGCTCATATATTTATGTAGCGTAGATTTCAGACGTGTGTTCCACTTGTTCTTGTATACTAGCTAAAAAAAAGCAGGAATACTATTCAAATTTATAATGTATTTGAAACTTTTAAAACTCTAGAAATTTTCTGTAAGTATTCAATATGCAGAATTCTAAACGTTTGCAAGGAAATACACAAATAACTACGCTTGGTCTTCTTTTTTAAATGTTAAGCAATTTCAACCATAAAATCATGCTACCATGAAACTCAAAATAATCGGTAAAAAAAATAATAAACACTCATACGAAAAGCAATAAATAAACATAGTTGATACAGTAGTTATACATTTATTTATGAATACAGACTTCATAGCTTATATAAACATTCTACGAAACTGCTAATCTCTCGGCTCCTCCAGCTTGTTTCTTGCTTTGTCTTGAGTCTTCAACTTGTGACTGGGCTCTGTCGTGACATATATTTTGAGCATCATTTAGACTTCTTGGAGATCATCACTTTCAAGGTCTTTTCTTCAAGCCAACTTCTTCCAGAAGGTCAACGAGAAAGAAAGAAACAAACAAACAAACAAACAAACAAAAGAAAAACACCGACTTGAGCACAGGAGAAACTGGTAAAAAGCAAATCTGACCTCGCCGTATTTGAGCTGCGAACGAAGAGAGCTGACACAAATGTGACCTGGTAATCTATCCGGCGCACTAGAGACTCACTCAATCAATTTACGGACAAATATAAACAGGAAAATCTGTGAGCATTAATACTTTTGGCCACATTTAGCGTATAAAACCGAGTGTTGTAGAAATTAGAGGACTCTCTATTCAATAGAAACTGCATACTGTCTTTTAAGCCGACAATTTCAATTACCTTTCACTTATGGCCTCGTTTCAGTGAAATTTCGACAAGTGGCTCGTAGAGGACACTAAACTGAATCTATTGACGTTACCTATTGAAATGTTATGTTACTATTTGTATGAGATACGATTTAATCTTTGTTGCAGCCTGTAAAAACAGTTGAATAAAATATCTTTTACTGTCCCTTTACTGTGATAACTATAATTACAAAATTAAGAAAAACCCTCTGCAATATTATTCGAGTAATAAGTTAAACATACAGCTACTTTTGCTTCTGACAAGTAAGCGGAAAGATATTGTTTACAATTACTGTGTTGTACATTTGCCATCTTAGCACTAGTTAGTCCGACCAATTATATATAATACATACAGCACATATTAGCAGAACCATTTTATATAATATAGTTGTTGCTGTACAGATTCGTGCAATCAATAACATACATACGTACATATATATATATATATATATATATATATATATA
>NC_068986.1:84636494-84640642 GCF_001194135.2 Octopus bimaculoides | reverse complement strand
ATCTTGTAGCCCCTTAAAAGGCTTCTTTCAATCTCTCTTCCCCTTTTGAACGCATTCCTACTCTACAGAGTAAGTCGCAAAGTGACACGGTAAAACACCACACACACGCACATGCATCTACACACACACACACACACACACACACACACACACACACAAACACACAAACACACACACACACACACACACACACATGATCGGGCTGAGAGATAAGCTTAACACATCTTGTGATTAATGCTACTTCCTTTCTATGAGTGTCTTTAACAGATCGGGCCCATGAATAACCTCTTTGCCTGCTGGTACATAATCTCATATCTACATCTTTATCAATTCTTGACTGATAACCCACTAAGCTGAGGATTTGCAAGGAGCCATACATCCAATTGGATCCAACTTGGATCCATTAAGCAGCAACACGGGAATCGCGGTCTCCTCTCCTACATCCACAACGAAACCAAATCTAAACTAAATAATATAAAATGTTTAAAACTTGAAATTACCAGACAGTTCTCCTATATTTCTCAGACATTCATAGGTTCCAGCTAACACAAACCAAACATCTTGTTCCTCTCTGGCACAGAAATCTCTTATTTTCTTCTATATATCAGCAATATCTAATAATCAAGTTATATTTTCTGCCGAAATTCCACTCTGAAAGATAGAGGTCTGCGAATATGTAGATTCCACTGATCCAACCTCTCACCCCTCACCCGGATATCAACAACAAGGACTTCCAATTACTTGGCTCAAAGTGAGCCGTCCTCATTTCTCCGAGTTCATATATTGTCTTCGAACTCCTTCAACCACCACCTAATCTGCAATAATATCACTTTTTAGATTAAAGAAATCTCTCTTCTTTCACCCCTCTCCTAGGTGACTTTAGTGTTCGCAATTTTCCTTGGCTCTCTTACTCATCTCACATTGATGCTACTGGACGAAAATTCGAATCTTTTCCCATTTTTACTTTTCCTCCTTAACATGTGTCTCTCATCGACACTCGAACTCCGTAGACAATCTTGACTTGTATCTTACTTGAAAACCTGACTTCTACTCTCCCACCATCGTTTTTGTATCTGTTGAATCGTTCCACTATGCCGTATCGTCAGTACTCACCATAGAACCACATACTATACCATTCAAATTCTATGACATTCCAAATCAGCTGACTGATTCATATTACCAACACATACAAAACATATAAACCCAGTTCACCCACTACAACTTCGGTACAATGTAAGACCATTCATAATGCAAAACACACCTTTTTACATAGCACAGCTCGCAAAGTATTCTGCATTGCAAACCGCTGATGATTCTAGTTCTTTATCGAATAGCTCTCTACCACCTTTGGAGTACCCTCATACACTTCACTTCTCAATCACGATGGTTTACTAAGTAACTACGGAGAAAACACACAGACACACGCGCAAGGGGCAATGCTTGTTCAAAATCAAAATCATCCATTTCAATTATACCAAACTTAAACACAAACAGGTCAAGTGCGAAATCAACTCCAGTTACTTGGAACCAACATGGCCACAGACCCTGGTAGTGTCTCTTTAATATCTACCTAGAGCTAGACTCTAAGCATTTATTTCGATCTTTGGAAAGAATCTACAGTTTGTCACATCCTTCTGAATTCTAGACCCTCTAACTTTGCCTCTTTCATATGTTATGTCAATCATAATGGGAACAATCGTTAACAATCACCTTTGAGTCCCCGTTCTTCATAAAGTCAGTTTTACTCGAATCATATCCCTCCTAAGTCACTCATCAGTATGCTTCGCTATTGAGACATTTAGTGAAAGAAATCTAATCGCACTTCACAAATACAAAGCATTTGACCATGCCTGACATGCAGATATTGTAACGAAACTGCCTGTATTTAACTCTCATTTCTTACATTGAAAGCTTACTATCAAATTACAACATTGCATTTCTGACCTACACTTGTATTCTACCAACTCTGGTAATCCCCTACAATGTTATGTACCTTGCACACTTTATCAAGCACATCAATCGCCTACATGCATCCACCTTTAACAAAACCATCTGCTGTAGAGATGATAAACATCCTTCATAAATCCTTAATCATCCTTATATAAGTACCAGCTATATGCAAATTTTGCACTAAGCTTGCTCTACCTTCATGACCAGAGACCTCAAAAACATTCTCTAATAGAATAGTACTGTCACCCTTTAATTGCAAAAACACAGGAAACACTTTTATTCCACCACCCTTCTTAAACTGAGACAACACACGACAAAAACCGTCGAAGTCGCTATAACTGCCAGGCCTCACAGTTACTGATTTGTCATTGTGATCTTTCAACCATAACCTAGTGAGAACTGAATCCCATAGACTGTCTTTCTCGGGTAATAAAATACTTTAGCTCCAAACACTTGCTGACAGTGTACGAGGCTCTCCTCTCTACTAGCACACATAAGGAGAGACTGACATAGAATCACTCCCCAATACACCCACAAAATCTGACTCAATTCTGATGGTTTGTTACTGTAGGCTATGTTAATCCTGATCGAGCAAATAACCTACGATAAAAGGTGTTTAAACCATAACCATCTCGTCTTATATACAGTCTGTGCGCATCAAGGAGTTGGTACTTTCTGGTTATCTCACCCCCATTAAAAAATTGGGTTATTTCCCCTCGTTTTATGAAAACTATCGGTACTTTTGGTTACCATCTCCAACTAAAAAAATTGTTTAACCATTAATAAAACAAAAAAAAAAATGACTAAATATGAAAACTGAAAAAAAAACATGAAAAGTGAAAAGATCTTTTAATGACAATTTAAGAATGGATTCCAGCTTCTTTTGAGAATTCTCTCCTTATTAAGGGACATGCAACATGTCACCGTCACAGCAAAGATTGAAGCAGAGTGAGGTTATAACTGAAATTGAGTTGTAACTGAAGTGGAGGCCACAGCCGTTCATATATTTGTTTATTGTCTCCAAATATATTTATCATTCGTTCCATACCTAATGGTGACTACAATAAATCATACAGCGGGGTGTGACGTTCACAGAGACTGAATAGGTAGTACGTAAAATATGTGTTAGGTGTGAGAGGAAGGAAAGGGAGGGGAGGAGAAGAGGAATGTGTGAAGAAGAAGAAGAAGAAGAAGAAGAAGAAGAAGAAGAAGAAGAAGAAGAAGAAAAAGAAGAAGAAGAAGAAGAAGAAGAAGAAGAAGAAGACCACATCGCCACCACCACCAACAACAACAACAGCAGCAGCAACAATACTATCCTGAGAGTGGACAAGATTAAGAGGAGACAGGAAGGGAGTAGAACTAATAAGACAGAATTGAAAATAAAGGAGCGAAAATAGGAAGTGGGAGAAAGAACTAAAGAAACAAAGAACAGATGAATGGATGAAAGACAGTAAATATGAGCAATAAAAAGAAAGAAGCGTAGATATTCTTTTTTCCTACTCTAGGCACAAGGCCCGAAATTTTGGGGGAGGGAGCCAGTATGCAACTGGTACTTGATTTATTGAGCCCGAAAGACAAAGTTGACCTAGGTGGAATTTGAACTCAGAACGTAAAGACAGACGAAATACCGTTAAACACTTCGCCTGGCGTGCTAACATTTCTACCAGTTCGCCGCCTTAAAAAAGTGTAAATATTATGTGCAATGTGGGTTTAGTAGTATGTATTTAATTAATGTGACACAGATACTCAGTTAATACTCAGTGAAGTCAGATACTCAGAGTAGCACTCAGAAATGGGACACAGGTTGGTGGTAAAGACACGTGAAGAAGAAATATCACTAATATCAAATGATACGTGACAGCGTTACTATTTTATTTGCTCACCTCAGTGCTGCCACCACCACCACCACCACCACCACCACCACCACCATCACTGCCATCAGTGTCGCCATTCCTTATCAAACAAATCTGTAATCAAATAAAACAAAACAGTGTCAATATTAGCTCAACAGATTAAACTGCAGGCTGACAATGGATTGTGGAGTGCCTCCTGCTCCACGTACTCAAACGCAGAAGCACGCAATCAATTACACGCATGTACACATAGATGCATAGACCGACATATACACGCACACACACACACACACACACACATGTGCACACACATACATACTTACATACATACATACACATATACAT
>NC_068986.1:84635405-84636036 GCF_001194135.2 Octopus bimaculoides | reverse complement strand
TATATATATATATATATATATATATACATATGCAGATAATTAGAAATCTACACATAAACCCAATATATTGCATATAATACACGCACACACACGCGTTGATAATAACAAATGACAGAAGCTCTTTAAACAAAAGTGGGGTGTAATAGACCTTAGGACAAACACGAGGTAACAATCAACGAGTGAGTCCAAAGGATCCATGCGTGTGTCTGCTTTTATTCTTTTACACGTCTCAGTCATGTGACTGCAGCTATGCTGGGGCACCACTTAAAGGGTTTTAGTCGAAGAAATCGACCCTAGGACTTATTTTTTGTAAGCCTACTACTTACTCCATACATCTTCTTTTGCCGAACTGCTAAATTAGGGGAACATAAACACACCAGCATTGGTTGTCAAACGTTGGTGGGAGGAGACAAACACAGACACAAAGACACACACGTAAATGCATATACATACATACATACATACATACATACATGCATACATACAACATGCATACATACATACATACATACATACATACATACATACGTACATACATACGTACATACATACATACAACATGCATACATACATGCATACATACATACAACATGCATACATACATACATACATACATACATACATACATACA
>NC_068986.1:84621794-84629108 GCF_001194135.2 Octopus bimaculoides | reverse complement strand
TCCTATATATATATATATATATATAGTTTTTGAATTTGGTTTGCAATATATAAAAGGATAATTTTATAATTTCCTTAAACCGTAGAGCAAAAATAAAAGTAGGGCGTAGCTGGAAGTGCTCAGGTGACACCGAGGCGAAAGGAAAAATAAATTGAAAGGTATAATGAAATAGGTTTTATTACCTTTTATTCGTGTATATGTGTATATTTTATACTATTGGGTTTTACCATTGGGTGCCTTATTATTTTAATATATATTTGTATTCAATTTCTGATAATTTGGGAATGATATAAAGTTGTTTTGACCGATTGGAATGTTTATTCATTTATACCTTTCAATGTGTGTGTGTGTGTGCGTGTGTGTGTGCGCGCGCGCGCGTTCATATATGTGTGTTTGTGTGATTAAGCTTGTCGATGGTAGTCATAATATAAGGTACCGAACTAAAATTAAATACCTTTCAACTATCTCAGTTAATCAGTCTTTCAATCCCTTGTATTTATTTCTTTATTGCCCACTGGGGGCTAAACATAGAGGGGACAAACAAGGACAGACAAAAGAATTAAGTCGACTACATCGACTCCAGTGCGTAACTGGTACTTATTTAATCGACCCCGAAAGGATGAAAGACAAAGTCGACTTCGGTAGAATTTGAACTCAGAACGTAACGGCAGACGATACAGCTAATCATTTCACCCGGCGTGCTTACCGTTTCTGCCAGCTCCCTATATTACATATGTTGTAGAGTTATTGCACATGTGCAGTGAACATGCATGCTAACTTGTGAAGTTATGTCGAATAGTTGTTGTCTTGTGTAGAACGAATGCACCAATCGGACAAGTCCATCGTGAGGATCTCAACACGCGCGTTTTTACAAGGCAAAGTCGCCAATGTCCCTTTGTCTGATAACTATGGTGGAAAAGTGTGTATGGTGTGGTGGAGGAAGCAGCAAGAATCTTGGGGAAATTTCGAACCTGGGTTCTCATTCCTAAGGTATTTTTCGATGTTATTATTATTATCATTATTGTTGTTGTTGTTGTTGTTGTTCAGGTCACTATGTCATATGCCCGTGGGTATATGGCGTAGTCGTTAAAAGCGCGTGCTACTAACCCCAAGATTGCGAGTTCGATTCCAAGCAGTGACCTGAACAATAATAATAATAATAATAATAATAACAACAATAATAATAATAATAGCAACATCGAAAAATACCTTAGGATTGAGAACCCAGGTTCGAAATTTTTCCAAGACACCTGAAGAAGGCTGGAGGGTATATCAGCCGAAACGTTGTGTTAACAACAAACAAGATGTGGACAAATATCCGTTGAATGTAAACAATGTAAATAATGCACATAATTCCTCATCTCTTAAATATAGAACTGTAAAACTCAAACCATTGTAAACAAAAGCTGCCTCGGCATTTATTGTGCCCAACTTCCTAAATTTCTCAGTTAACCAGGACTA
Organism: Octopus bimaculoides; assembly: GCF_001194135.2. NCBI lineage: Eukaryota > Metazoa > Mollusca > Cephalopoda > Octopoda > Octopodidae > Octopus > Octopus bimaculoides. The sequence goes on along the minus strand of NC_068986.1, from coordinate 84,627,647 downwards.
TTTTTCTTTTAGTACTGTCGCCCTTGGTTATACATAAGAGACGGACGAAAATTCTGAAACTAAATGGTATAATGGAATACTATCTAAGAAAATATTGAATATTTGTGAGAGCTGAATTTTCAATATCACACACAATATCATTACAACTTATGAATTGGACATTAAGACATGCATGGAAACAAAATGATAACTGGAGGAAACTCTTTGATTTTGGCAAAGGGTTTCGGTAAAACATTGCTTATTATTCCAAGGGGTACTCGAGCAAATCAACTTAAGGTTTTTTATCATGACTTTTGCTGCCAATACCCAGAAAGTACCAGTGTTAATAGTTCACTGATATAGATCCTTATCTAACTCAGGTGATCAACTATCCAACTGAGTTTGTAAATTCGCCTGTGACCTTCCAAGAGTCCCGTAATATTGACTCAATCTTTAAGTTAGGACACCCATCGTGAGATCCACTATGCCTGCGCAATAGAACAAGAAAGGCTGCTAGGAATCTATGTTTTACTATTGAGATTAGAATATTTTGCAGATATGGCTTACAAGATATATTCATTTACAAATTACTTGTCATTTCTGCTGATAAGCTATCCCACTTCAAGAGACGTCAAATTCCAATACGGCTAAGTTTTACAATGACCACAAAAAATCCGAAGGTCAAACATTGAAAGTAAGTGATTTGCGGCTGGAAGAACCCTGCTTCACACATGAACAGCTACTTTTTTCAGATCATGACGTGTTGGAAACAATAAAAATCTTTATGTCAATGCTCAAAGTTTGAAACCCTTAAAAGTTTATGATGAAGACTTTCAATGGGAAATGTCTGCCTATAGATAATAGGCTTTTGAAACATGTATTTCAGTGACAAGAATTCAAATATTGTGTTTCGAATAATACATTTATAAGAAATCAACATGAGTCCTTTTCAAGAGATTGTCACTGATTGTATCATTTGTTCTTTGGTCAACGCCATGTACCTCCCACCCACCAATATGTTTATATCTATCAAACTATCTACCTATCTATCTATCTATCTATCTATCTATCTATCTATTAATGTGTGTGTGTGTGTGTGTGTGTGTGTGTGTGTGTGTGTGTGTGTGTGTGTGTGTGTGTGTGTGTGTGTGTGTGTGTGTGTGTGTGTGTGTGTGTGTGTGTGTGTATGTGTGTGTGTGTCCTAATGATTTACAGACAAGTCTACAGATTGTTCAATTGGACATCAAAACGGTTTCTTATACAAAACGGCGAGCACGTTCGATTCTTTTTCTTTGTTCTGTCTTTTAAGATGATTCAGGTGCCTTAATTTATACTTGCTTTATAGCAAGTTAGCCACTATTCATTATGATTCAGTGCAGTTTTATCAAATGTGTTTGTGATGAACTAGATTTGAGCTTGTCTTTGTACTTTAGCATATATGTGTATAAATGCGTTATGTGCATGCGTACGTACATATTAATATAGTTACCTTCATATTAGCTTGAACTTTACTACTAATCTTAAAGATTAATTGTCTTTGTCACCTACTTACTCACATACAAATATACAAATACACACTCCCTCTCTCTCTCTCTCTCTCACTCGTTATTTCTTTCCATCTCTCTCAATATCATTCAAAGATTTTCATTTTGTACATAAAATTAATGATTCATTAAAATATATTTGACAAGTTTGGACACATACACATACAAACTTTCACACAGCCATATATACGCACATGCAGCACACACACGCACACACACAGAGTTTACACACACACACCACACACACACACAAGTTTAGACATACACACAAGTTTACACATGCACAAAGACACACATTTACATACACATATATACGTTTACTCAGAAACACACTCAAACACATTCATTTACACTGACACACACAAGCACACACACACACATTTACACAAGCACACACAAACACACACACACATTTACACAAGCACACACAAACAATCGCTAACGCAACCACACACGTTTACACAGATGCATATACAAACGTACATATTTACACAAACACACATACACGCATATACACGCGCACACGCATGCACACACACATTTGCAAAGACACAAATACAAATACTCGCGCTTAAACAAACGCATACACACATTTACGCAGGTACACACACATATATACAAAGGGATACCCAAAAGAAACCGGAATTTTGCAATATTATTTTACTCACTTAGTTTTAAATGTTTACACTTTTATCGCCTTCAAAGTATTCTCCATTTGAAGCAATGCATCGGTCCTGGCTCGTTTTCCACTGTTCGAAGCAGTGCTGGAACTCTTGCGAAGTGATTCCTTCTAATGCCTCAGTGGGTTTTTTTTTTTTTTTACTTTCTTCATCTCTCGCACATCTGGAAATTATTTTTGCCTGGTTCTCTATACCAAGTAGGATGGCGGCTACTAACCGGGTAACATCCACCTCGGGAGGGATATCATCTACACTTACCCGAGAAGCATGTCTTCCCAGGTAAATAGGGAGAAGGACCACCTCTTCCGTCTTGAGGGGCGTAACGACATGCTACCTGGCCACAGCCTCGGACGCAAACCACACCTCCACCGTTTCGAACTTTCTTCCCCCTTGCTGGGTAACCAATCTCTTTCCAAATGATCTGCAGAGACCTTTCCACTTCAGCTCTCGTAGCCAACTCTATCCGATGCAGTCTTACATAGTATGTTCTATACAACACCGTTCTTTTGGCTGTCCTTTCGGTAGTTTCCCTGGGAGGGGATACATTGACATTGTTCCCCTCCCTTTTCATCATTTCTTGGAATCTTTTAATTCCCTCGAAACACGCATCTTCAGACTGCCGTCTCACCGCCTCTGCGAAACTCCTCCTTTCTGTCTCTCTATCTATTTCGTCTAGACAGTTCACCAGCTCCTCTTTAGACGACGACAGGTTTGAGTAGCTAATTCTCTCCATTTTAACAGCGCTTCTCCCTTCAAATAATGGGAACAGTGTCAACAAAACTGCCGTAAGGCAGCAAAAACAAGTGTCTTAAGACACAACTAATAACAAATACAACTTTGACTAACCTTTCGCACAAACAAAATTCACGATCAACTCGGTCACAACGGTGAAAAAAATATGAATGTTAATTTATTGATGCATTTGGGCAAGTCTATGTCTGTATTATCAGGAAATTGCAAGAAAATGTCTAAAAATATTCAAAACTGAAAAAATCCGGTACAAATTCTTCTTGGTTCAAAACGTTGCTCACTTTTTACTCAACCAGGATCTTGTTCAAAACGGGGGCACCAGTTTTCATTTATGTTTTATGTAGTGTTTTTGGTACCGAAAGACTTTCAAACTTCGTATACTTATCTATTTTGTGTTATAGAACAGAAAAAAATTTTTGTATTCGGATTTATTTCATGTAAAAAATTGTCTTATTTCGATAATTTCAACCATTCACTAACAAGTATTCAGCTGTTTACACTTACTCCTTTGGCAATTTAAGCGGTGTAAAGCGTATTTAATCTCCATTACTTCTGACATTTTGCAGAGGCAACACACGTGTGTTCGTTTTCCCTAACCGACTTGCTCCTTCCCTCAAAAACCATGCCTTGTGCCTATAATAGAAAGGTTTATTAGCTACTGCCAATATGCTTCAGCCATTTTTTGACAAGGAAATAATAATTTTATCACCGCCGAGAATCGTTTGTTTACGTAGTCAGCACTTAATTTTTACGGCTGAATGGACGTCAGTCATTGGTTGAAATTACAGAAATACGACAACTTTAACATGAAATAACTTGCGATGTACGTTTTTTTTTTTTTTTTTGTTAAGAAGACTAAGAGAAAAAGATGTTTTATATGACACATTCTACCAGTGTCCCAAGTTTCAAAGTGTTTCGTTAAGAAAATACTGGTGCACCCGTTTTGAACAAGATCCCTCAACCGGATACCTTTTGAATGACTAACATGTATCTTCTACGCTGCAATCATTTTAGTTTCAACACACGATCTCAGATCGAATCACTTGCCTGGCAAGTATTTTTTAATGTGAAAACTTGTTGCGATTATGTGGAAATGATATTATTATGGTGAGCTGGCAGAATCGTTAGCACAGCGGGTAAAATGCTTAGCGACATTTCGTCCGTCTTTACATTCTGAGTTCAAATTCCACCGAGATCGACTTTGCCTTTTATCCTTTCGTGGTCGATAAAAGCATGTACTAGTTGAATACTGAGGTCCATGTAATCGACTTACCAAGTTACCCAAACCCCCTACTATCAGCTTCATAGCTTTTCATTCTGCAACCATAGTTTCAAAATTGCTATATAGACTACGGGTATTATTAAGACTTGTATATCCATTTAGAACCCTGTCCGAACACATGTAGCTTTGGATTACATAAGTGCTGCACGTCTTGTATCAGAAAATGGCTCAGAGGCAAGGGTTTACGAAATTAATAATGATATTATTATTACTACTACTACCACCAACACCACCACCACAACTACTCCTACTGATGATGATGATAATGATGACGACGACGATGACTTTCTTTTGATCAGGCCAAAGTTCACCTGAGAGTATTAAGTAGCGTGAAAGAATAAAATTAGCTTTAGCAGTAGATTGATCAACTACGCCCTTGTCTCATTTTTCTGAAGTTTCTTATTGGTGAACCGTGTTTTTGCAAAAAGTCACGATATCAATTCAATATTAGTTCCTTTTCACTTAACCTATATACTTCATGTCTTTACGTGAAAGGAAATAGTAAGAAAACGGAGAGGGTATAAAACGACATACATCATCCGGTAGACATTCCGGTGTGTCTATTTATTTCAAAGCATTAGAAAGTATTAGAAGAAAACATACACATGTGTTAATATTACAGAAAAGAAACTTTTTGCTCTTTTCTGTAATATTAACACATGTATGTGTAACACATAGTTACTACAAGTGTATGTGTTCTTCTAATACTTTCTAATGCTTTAGAATAAATAGACACACTGGAATGTCTACCGGGTGATATATGTCGTTTTATACCCTCTCCATGTTCTTATTTGCCGAATAAATTAAGGGTTAACCACTCTTTACCCCCGCTCATATATGACACTCAATTGCGAGACTGCCACGCAATAACCAGCATTTGGCTATGAATAATTGGGTACACTACCAACCTCTAACTCTCACAGAAATATATATATATATATATATATATATATATATATATGCATTCATACATACACACATAGTTCCAGTCTACCAAATCCTGTCAAAAACGTTTTGCTCAGTCCGAGGCTGGAGAGGACATTTACCGACGATGCCACGCAGTGGGACTGAACCCGAAAATATGTTGTTGGGAAGCAAACCTCTAACCACACAGCCACACCTGTGCCTGTGGAAAACGTATGTAAAGTGCATGAAGTTCCCACTTTTGGGAAGAACATAAAATTTCCACTCCTGTAAACAGGCAGTATACTCCTGAAATACTCCTGAAATACAAGCTGCTTGTTAGCAAACTAGTTATGATGGCAGTGCGTTGCTGTTAGTCGAAAAAGAAAGATTTCAGGTCGATTTAGAGACAAGCAAACTTTTCTCCTTTTAAAAGCATGTTGACTTTGGAGAATTTCTTATTCTTGAAATTATCTTCCCTTCAAGTTTGAAGTTGGTATCAATTGCCACCAAGCAATTGGTCTGCCCTCTCTGGAAATGGAGATTAATTTCAATAACTCACGAATTTATTTTGCATGTTGTTATTTAATATAATCTTATTCACCTTTGCGTACGCGTGAACAATCACACACAAACACACGCACGCAAACACACACACACACACACACACACACACACACACACACACACACACACACACACACACACACACACA
>NC_068986.1:84619223-84621008 GCF_001194135.2 Octopus bimaculoides | reverse complement strand
TATATATATACATACATACATACATACATACATACATACATACATACATACATAAATACATACATACATATATACACATACATACACACACATGCACACACACACACACGCACACGCACACGCACACACACACACATATATATGTAAACATGGTCAGGGCTTTGCATCAAGATTTGAAAGCTAGAGTTAATTTTGGCGGTAGGATTTCTGAATCTTTTGCTGTGGAAAATAGAGTAAACGAAAGAGAATTTGATGCACCCACCCTCTTTGCAATATACTTTGCTGTTGTGTTGTCACACGCTTTTCAAAACTCTGAGGAGGGTATTTACATAAAATGTCGAACAACAGAGAACGTTTTTAATCTGACTAGACTGAAATTCAAATCAAAGATTTTTACTTCACTCATTACGGAACTTTTATATGCTGACGATTGAGATCTTGTCAGTCATTCTGAAACAGGCCTGCAATCTCTTGCATCTGCATTTGACTCAACTTGTGATGATTTTGGCTTGACCATCAACTTGAGAAAAGCAGTTGTAATGCATCAACCTGCGCGTGGTGCTGTTAGTAACTCCGCTAAAATTTTTGTTGAGGGAAATTTACTTGAGATTGTCGATTCGTTCGTCTACCTTGGAAGCTCTGTTCAAAATGATGGAAATCTTGATACAGAAATACAGCTGCGAATTCAAAGGGCAGCAAAAGCATTTGATGGCTTGGAGTCACGCATTTGGTGCCAGCGACATATAAATAAGAATACAAAGCTGGTTCTTTACAAATCATTTGTCTTACCATCCCTGTTGTATTCCTGTTTGAACAATTCCACCAAAAATGCCTTCGTCGCGTTTTAGAAATTAAATGAAGATCTTTTACTCCAAACACAGATGTCTTTGCTTCTGCAGGCATCCCTTCAATTAAAGCTATGATTTTGCGGAACCAATTGAGATGGCGTGGCCATATTGTTCGAATGGCAGATGAGCGCATGCCGAAATGATTGTTTTATGGTGAGCTTGCAAAGGAGAAACGCTATCGACGTAAACCTAAAAAAGGTTTAAGGACGGCATAAAGACTACTATGAAGTCACTTGGAATGGTTGTAGAAGATATAGAAACCTTTGCTTCGGATCAAGTTGGATGGCGAACAAAGGTGTGGAGTAAAAGCATTGGAAGAGGCCAGGATAACGCAAGTAAAACTCAAAAGAGATCTAAGGAAGAATGTAACGATCGATAATGTGAATGACAATGATCTTTTTGTGTGCACAGTCTGTGACAGACCATGCCTGTCTTTGGCTAGCTTCAAATCTCATCTGCGTACGCATGTAAAACGAACCACAACCAACTATTATCATTATATTATCAACCAACTATTATCATTGAATGCAGTGTATGCCAGAAGGTTTGCAAATCCAACGGGGACCTCAAAAGACATCTTAAGATCCACAAAGAGCAGAACTTATCTGCAGGTATTAGTTGTCCATATCAGAGGTGCAATCCATGTGGGTGTCATTTCAGAATATTGTTTGGTTTAAAAAGTCACATCAGACGCCATGATGGTACTAAGGTGTAGGTACAGGAGGTACGTGTGTATACATATATATATATATGTGTGTGTGTATGTGTGTGTGTGTGTGCGTGTGTGTGTGTGTATGTGTGTGTCTATATATATATATATATATATATATATATGTGTGTGTGTATGTGTGTGCGTGTGTGCGTGTGTGTGTGTGTATGTGTGTGTCTATATATATATATATGTGTGTGTGTATGTATGTAGTATATATATATATAT
>NC_068986.1:84618480-84619176 GCF_001194135.2 Octopus bimaculoides | reverse complement strand
GTGTGTGCGTGTGTGTGTGTGTATGTGTGTGTCTATATATATATATATATATATATATATATGTATGTATGTATGTATGTATATACATATATGTATGCATGTAATGTATACTTCAAATTTAACAAGTAGGAGTTATCAGTAGAAGAATGGAAGAATGGAAACGTCTTTGACGTTTCAAGTGCATTTTGCACAAGAAGTTAATATGCACGCTTCTCTCATGATATATACTGCAGTATGGTTTGTTCTAATAGAACAACCACGTTTAAGTGAGGATCGATATTATCTTTCGTTACATATATATTCTTTTATTCTTTTACTTGTTTCAGTCAATTGACTGAGGTCATGCTGGAGCACTGCCTTTAGTCGAAGAAATCGACCGCAGGACTTATACTTTGTAAGCCTAGTACTTATTCTATCGTCTCTTTTGCTGAACTACTTAGTTACAGGGACGTAAACACAACCACATCGGTTGTCAAGTGATGGTGGAGGGACAAACACAGACACATACATACAAACATACATATATATATCTGCGACGGACTTCTTTCAGTTTCCATCTACCAAATCCACTCACAAGGCTTTGGTCAGCCTGAAGCTACAGTAGAAGACACTTGGCCAAGGTGCCATGCAGTGGGACTGAATCCGGAACCATGTGGATGGAAAGCAAGCTTCTTACCACACAGCCATGCCTGCGCC
>NC_068986.1:84615203-84618340 GCF_001194135.2 Octopus bimaculoides | reverse complement strand
TTGATAATTTCAACTAATCACTGACGTCTATTCAGTTGAAAACAGTTAGCGCTGTAACGGTGTATATCGTATTAACCTCCGTTAGTTCTGACATTTCCGATTAACTAGACTGTTCGTAAACAAAGGGGAAAAAGCCATCAAAACACTTGAATATTGCCTGCACTTGTTATTGGAGCTACCAGAATTACTAATGCACATCCAAGTGCTTCATTTCCTAGAAATAGCAGCCAAATCTTTAAATCAAACTCTAGTTTAGGGTTAGGGTTCGGGTTTTAGAGTTAGGGTTGGGATTATGAGTGAAGTTATGGCAAAAATAATCATAACCCTAACCCTAACCCTAAAACTAACCCTAACTCTAGAATCCGAACTCTAAAATTGTTACACACACAGATACGCACAGCGTAATTTATTATATAAACAATATATGCGTATAAATTACGATTAAACCGGATGAAATATGTCACAGGGAATAACATTTTTATGACCGGCAAGCAGTAACTGTTTTCAGCTGAATAGACGTCAGTGATTGGTTGAAATTACAGAAATACGACAACTTTAACATGAAATAACTTGCGATGTACAAAATTTTGTTAAGAAGGTTAAGAGATGTTTTATATGACACATTCTATCAGTGTCCCAAGTTTGAAAGTGTTTCGTTAAGAAAACAAATGTTGCCCGTCAAACCCCAAAGATCCGGCATTTCTTCTGGCTTTTTTTTTTTTTTTTTTTGCATTCTCAACGCAAATCCCACCGAGATTACACTTTGCTTTTCATCCTTATGGAGACAGATAAAATAAAGTACCAGTTGGATATTGGAGCCTATATAACTGACTAATCCTCACCACCTAAGATTGCTAGCCTTGTGCCAAAATTTGAAACCATTTGTATCCGTGTGTACACACACACACACACAAAGTTTTCATCAACTAAATTCGAAAATATTACAAGTGCACAAGGAGTCATTCAATGGTATCGAACCCAAAGCCATGCATTTACCAAGCGACTTTCATATTGTGATATTGTTCTTAGGTTAAATCCAACTTCTCTTCATTTGTCTTTGCAAAGTTATGATCGTCATAACTTCTCTTGTTTCCAGCTGTCAAGTCCCATACCGGCTGAAAATAGACTATTTTCATAAACCTCAACAGAGAGCATGTGTGTAAGCCACTTTCAATTACATCACGATACATTACCGAATTTCAACGAAATCTCAGGTTTCAATTCAATTCGGATTATAAATAAATATCGGTGAGAACAGGGAGCGTATGTGAACTATGTGCCTTTGCTTAGTGTGTGGTGTGTGTGTATGTGGTATGTAGTGTATCTTGTGCTGTATGTATGTTGTGTGAGTAGTATGTGATGCGGTGTATTTCTGAAGTAGGTGGAGTATGTGTGTGTGTGTGTGTGTACGTGTGTACATGCAGTTTTATCGTGACCGTCACGCTTCGCTGAAAGTTTAGCTGTACACAGGGCAGAAATTGTGGACGTCAAAATTCAACGCATTTCTTAACTGTCAAGACCACCGACCATCCCTTAACAGCCACCGCCTAGCGTACTTCTACGAACACTACTATCATTATTTAACTTGCTGTTCAACTACATTCAATCTACTAAGTTTTGAGTTAAAATATTATCAAGGTCCATGCACACACACACACACACACACACACACACACACACACACACACACACACACACACACACACACACACACACACACACACACACACACACATACACACACACACACACATATATATATATAATATATATTTTAAAAAACATAGGGGCAGGAGTGGCTGTGTGGTAAGTAGCTTGCTTACCAGCCACATAGTTCCTAGTTCAGTCCCACTGCGTGGCACCTTGACCAAGTGTCTTCTACTATAGCCTCGGGCCGACCAAAGCTTTGTGAGTGGATTTGGTAGATGGAAACTGAAAGAAGCCCGTCGTATATATGTGTATACATATATATATATATATATATGTGTGTCTGTGTTTGTCCTCCCACCATTGCTTGACAACCGATGGTGGTGTGTTTACGTCCTCGTAACTTAGCGGTTTGGCAAAAAGAAACCAATAGAATAAGTACTAGGCTTACAAAGAATAAGTCCTGGGGTCGATTTTCTCGACTAAAGGCGGTGCTCCAGCATGGCCGCAGTCAAATGACTGAAAAGGAGACAGTCAGAATTTTGGATAATTCTTTATTAACGCTTTTGTTCGTTTAACCGCGGTTAAACGGAGAAAAGGGATCTAATAAAAAATTAACCAGAATTCTGACTGTTTCTTTTTACTTAATATACAGTGTCTGAACACCACTTCAAGCATTCTATACATTCTTTTAGTTTCCGCACTCTATACATTCTTTTAGTTTCCGTCTACCAATTCCATTCACAAGGCTATGGTCGGCCCGAGGCTATGGTCGGCCCGAGGCTATGGTCGGCCCGAGGCTATGGTCGGCCCGAGGCTATGGTCGGCCCGAGGCTATGGTCGGCCCGAGGCTATAGCAGAAAGCACTTGCCCCAAGTCTGTACTCGGAACAATGTTGCTGGGAAACAAACTTCTTACCACAAAACCACATCCGTATATCTTATTTTGATCTCCACCACTACAACAACCAGTCCCCTCGAAACTTATGCCAAATCTCCCTCATCACTTGCATTGTAACACGTGCTACCTTCACCACCATCATACCTTTGATCATATGAATGCTTTATTACAATCGTAGATTGACCTGGAGCTAAGCAAGAATATTATAACTCATATGAACCAACGAGGGACTCTCTATATCAGTTGTTCTCAAACTGACGAGTATCAGCCTCCTCTTTATTAATTTTTTTTTTTTTAATTAGATGAAGGCACGGCTGTGTGGTTCAGAAGCATGCTCTGCATCCACGTGGTTTTGGGTTCAGTTCCACTGTGCTGCAACTCAAACAAATGTCTTCTATTTTAGCCTCGAGTCTCAAGAGTGAATTTGATAGAAAGAAGCTGTGTGGAAGCTCGTTGTTTGAATGTGCGTTTGTGTCTTCGTGTTTGTGTTTGGATCCTTCTTACTGCTTGAAAAGCGTAGTTGGTTTCTTTATGTCTCTTTAAATAAAATCCACAAAATTAAATATTAGACTTAAGGGTACTGTTTGGTT
>NC_068986.1:84606595-84614089 GCF_001194135.2 Octopus bimaculoides | reverse complement strand
GAAACGCGATAATCAAAGTAGGCAAGCCATTAATCATATTGTCAGTTTGTTCAAGATTAACGTGGGCCTCAATATGTAGTAGTAGTAGTAGTAGTAGTAGTAGTAGTAGTAGTAGTAGTAGTAGTAGTAGTAGTAGCTGTTGTTGTTGTTGTTGTTGTTGTTGTTGTTGTTGCTGTTGTCGCAGCAGCAGTACCGGCACCACGTATCGTAGTACTGGAGGCTACTAAATTGTAGTTTGGCAGAGGCAAGTAGTGGTGGTTGCTTTGAAGATGATGGCGATGTTGGTGCTATTGTTATTGTTGTTCGTGATGATGATGGTAGTTTTATTGATTGTAGTGTCAGTAGAGGGGTAGATGTGTTGTCATGGTAACTGATTCAGTTGTAGTGACAGCAGAGACTAGCTACTGTTTATCCCTAGCCGAATAGATATATGACCACTCCTATCATTTTGGATCTCTTGGATTTTATTGTCAAATGTGGTTTTACATTTTTGTTTATTTATGGATGCGCCATGATCGAATGTTTAAGAAAATCGCTTTGCAATAGAGAAATCAGGGGTTCAACCCCAGTGCATGGTATCTTGAATAAGTGTTTTTCACCATAGCTTCGACTCAACGCGTTGTGAGTGAAACTGGATGAAAACTGCACAGAAGCTCCACTTGAGAAGACTGAGATAATCTCGATGAATCAAGAATTCTCCAAAGCCGACATGCAATAAAAGTAAAGAAACTTACTGTTTGGAGATAAGTAGACAGCCGAAGATTCATATTTCTGACTCAGTCAGTACGACAATTATCTGACTTAGTCTCTTGGAGTGAAAGGACTTAGACTTATATAAGGCGGTGTAGAAAACAGTTATGGGCAAGGTAATTTGCATAATTTAAACAAAACCGAGCTAAGAGAAATTACGCAAAGTGGCCGGTGGCATGTATTTGAATAACATAGACATACATGCGTATAATAAATACTATACAGCATAAATTATTGATTTATTAAAATTGTTTCTGCCTCGTAGATGATCGGAGATCATTTTGTTTATTTAAATTGTGAAATACTCGCCTGCTTATACGTTCATTCAGGAGCAGGTTATTCACGTCATCGAACAACTGAATCCTCATTGTCGAAACCAACAGAGATCCACCTTTGCTTTTTAACTACTTTACATATTTACATACTTTTTGTTTATTTTATAACTTGCTGTGTCTGGAGGAAGGGGCTGATCTCATAGCCGTTATAGGCTCCCTTCCAGGGCTTGTGAAACTGATACCGTGAAAGTTCAACAGCTGCAAACCGACACCTGAAGAAAATATATAAACAGATGAGCAATTCTAGTGGGAAGACATTGAGGTGGGGATGAGAAAGGACTGTATCTGGGGGCACAGCTTGGGTGATGAGACAGTACAGTGTGATTCGAAGGACTCTTTGAACTGTTATTTCTAGCTGAGCAAGTCGTCGAGGAGATCTAACATCAAAACATGTTAAATATTTTTTTATTTTCACCAGTTAACATACTCATATATTGTATTTTCTGTTTTCCAGTCTGCTCAGTCAGGTCAGCTCCTGACTGAGCAGACTAATGTGTTGGTGTTGTTGTTGTTACTGCTGCTGCTACTGTTGTTGTTGTTGTTGTTGCTGTTGTTGGCGTTGCTGCTACTGTTGTTGTTGTTGCTGTTGTTGTTTAACCTCAGGTCAACCCTAACCGAGCAAGACGACGATCAAAGTTATTCCATTCCCAATCATTACGTCTCCCTCTTTTCCTATCTACAACAAACTCAAAGCCACATTATCCAGCCAATTTCTTTTTATGGCATTAATTGGTTTGAGGGAAATTTAGTTGTTATTTCTTGCTGACCAAGAGGCCGCTTTAGAGGCTTCCTTCTTGGCTTGTCAAAGTAGGCGTGTCATCATGCTGGGTGTCTGTATAATTGTTGTCACATTTAATGTCAGTAAGACCACAGAATAGAATGGTGACTATATCGCTAGTTGTGGAGACAACAGTGTGCTGATGTATCTCACTGTGTTCATTGTTACAAGTAGGCAAATGTACGTTTGTTCGGGGTTTTTCTATTATCGTATTTTTGTGAAACATTTAATCAAGGTAAAGGAGTGTTAGACAGTATAAAGGAGTGTTAGACAGTAACAAATGTGATAAAATGCCTTTAAAACGTATAATGTAGAATAATAGGTCAGTTCCTGTTCTGTCACTGAACTCTTATATGATAAAATTTCCAAATAATACATGCTAACATGTAAAACATATTTACAGAGAACCAGGTTTAACCTTTATATTCACAACTGATTCCTATAAAAATATTCCTATCGGTTTAGCCTTTATATTCACAACTTATTCACATAAAAACACTCTTTCTTAAAGATAACAATAAAGAATGGTGTTGTTAAAACGTATGATGTAGAAGAGTAGGTCAGCCCTTAGTCTCTCACTGAACGTCTATTTGAGATTTTCAAATAATATTTGCCACTGTGTAAAACGCTTACAAAAGACCAGCGTTACACTTGCGCTTACACAGCAATACAATTATCTAGTGCTTTACTATCCAATACTTTTATTTTTGAAGACTGCACAATAGGAGGTGACAGAGTCGTTAGAGAACCTTTGATAGTATGGCCAAATGATATTCATTCCGGTTCTCGGAGGTCAACTCTGTCTTTCATTCCTTCGAATTCGATAATTAAAATCCTAGTCCAATACTAGCACCAAATGTCTTTCTCTCTAGTAGAAATCTGTTCAGACCTCGACAGGCTTAAAATGCTCAGGACGCACCGTCGGTACCTATACAACGTCATCGAGAGATGAGGACCAAGCATTATTTACCTACAATTTCTAGTAAGCCAAGTTGCTACGAAGAGGTTTTCCTCCTGCTGCTTTCACGGTATCAGTTTCACAAGCCTTGAAAGGGGGCCTATAAAGTCTATGGGCTCAGCCCCTTCCTCTAGACACAGTGAGTGTTGTTCAGTTCTATATTTAAGAGATGAAGAATTATGTACATTATTTACATTTGACGTATATTTGTCATCATCAGGTGTCTTGGGGAAATTTTGAACCTGAGTTCTCATTCCTAAGGTATTTTTCGTTGTTATTATTATTATTATTATTGGAATCAAACTCGGAATCTTGCGGTTAGTACGCCATATGCTAGCGGGCAATTGTGGAGTGAATTTTAGGGCTTATAAATCTAATATTTTCCCACCCTTCCTTAATACTGGTTCCCATATGCTACTCCTATATGCACTCGGTCCGCTTAGAAAACTGTTGTGTCCTAGCATATGTGCTGTTTCTTTTAGTTTTCGTATTTTTCAGTGGTGTTTTCTGTCTTATTTTAACTTCATCCCACAGGAAGAGGTGGTCTCCATTTTTTCATACATGATCAGCTATACCCGATTTATCAATATCTCCTCGTGTCACAGCTTTGCGGTGTTCGTCTACCCTTATTCTGAGGACGCGGCATGTTTCGCCTTTGTATAGCCTATCAGAACTTCACGCGATGGAGTACACGCAGTCTTTGGTCATATTGGTGATTTTACTCGAAGGAGATGTTTGCGAAGTGTTTTATTACTCTTGAATACTGTCCTAATGTCATATGGCCCGCATATCTTTCATAGCTTTTCGGAAAGGCGTTTCACATAGGGTAGACAGACTGTGGACAATTTATTGGTTTCTCCTCTCTTTTCTTCATAATTGGAGCGGATAGTATGTTCTGTGGGTAGTTGTTGCTTAATAGATTGTTATTGAGCTTAATCATTTCTTCGTGGTGTGTATCACAATCGCTACTTATATTTATTGCACAATGTTTTAGGCACTGAGCAATCTCTTTCTTTACACTGTGTGGATGATGGGAATTGAAGTTGAGGTATCGTCCAGTGAAAGTCGGCTTGCGGTATACAGATGTTCTGAATCCGTACTTGGTGCGTATTATTAATAAATACATCTAGGAACGCTAGCTGATTGTCTTTTCCCTTTTCCATTGTGAACTGTATGGAAGGGTTTATTGAGTTCACATGATCTAACAGCACTTGGACATCTTCCTGATGGGGCCAGAGTACAAAGGTGTCATCAATGTATCAAAGCCATAGGGTTGGTTTTAGTGGTGTTGATCCTAAAGCCAAATTCTCAAAATATTCCATGTATATATTGGCTATTATCGGTGATAATGGCGAATCAATAGCTAAACCCTTTACTTGTCGATATATGTCAGTGTCCATACTGAAGTAGGTCAACATACAGAAGGTCAACATTTCCATCAAGTTTCTTATTGGTATACTAGTGCGTTCTTTTAGATGGGTGTCTGTCACTAGTTTATCTTGAATCACCTATAGTGCTTCACCAGTTGGAGCTTTAGTGAACAGACTCATCACTTCTAGACTCATCATCTGGTTGGATTCAGTGGGGTTGTCCTTGATCAATTCTGTGAAGTGGGTGGAATTCTTCACGAACGATGTTGACTTTCCTGCTAATGGACTGATTATATCCACAAGGAAGCTGCTCAGTGGATAACATGCTGAATCTCTACAGCTCACTATAGGTCTAAATGAAATACCGTTCTTGTGAATCTTAGGGAGATCGTACATGTGTGGTAGTTTACTGTAGTGTTGAGTCAGTTGTCTGTACTTCATTGGTGTAAAGTGATCTTTGTTCTTGATCAAGATCTGTGACAACTTCCTCTCTGTTTTCAGAGTTGGATCTTTCTTTTCTTTGCTCTAACTACCATCACTTATAAGACTTGCCAATTTTTCAGAGTAGTCGGACTTATTCATCACCACTGTAGTATTTCCCTTGTCCGCTGGAAGTACTATGATGGAATTGTCACTCTGTAGTCTTTTGATAGCAAACTTTTCTTCCTCAGTGATGTTTGGTTTGGGAATGAGGACCCAGGTTCGAAATTTCTCCAAGACACCTGATGAAGGCTGGAGGGTATATTAGCCGAAACGTTGTGTTAACAACAAACAAGATGAATACAAATATCTGTCAAATATAAATAATGTAAATAATGTAGTGTTGTTGCTTTTTACATTATTTCGCCAGCGGAAGGCGGCGAGCTGACAGAATCTTTACTGCGCCAGACAAAATGCTTAGCGGTATTTCGTCTGCCACTGCGTTCTGAGTTCAAATTCCGCCGAGGTCGACTTTGCCTTTCATCCTTTCGGGGTCGATAAATTAAGTACCAGTTACGCACTGGGGTCGATATAATCGACTTAATCCGTTTGTCTGTCCTTGTTTGTCCCCTCTGTGTGTAGCCCCTTGTGGGCAGTAAAGAAATAGGTATTTCGTCTGTTATCACATTTCTCAGTTCAAATAATAGTTGCTACCTAAGGAAAAAACTCGTGTTACACAATGTTATCAGTTAATAAGTAACTTACTTGATTAATTACTTAACTTATGTTTATGGTTTGAAATATATCATTTCCTTCCGTGACATTTTTTCAAATCAAAATTGTGATTCCTTTTTTTGCGACTTTTGTTTTCCCATAATCCTCGTAGAAGGCTTTGACTTTTTAGCTCCATGCTCTTGCTTAATGGGGCTGGGGTCATTCCAAGTTAGTGGTCCCAGAGATGTCCTTATGCGTAGAGCTGACCAGGTCCATCAGTGTTCTCCATCACTGACAGTCTCGTGTCAGCCCCTCTGCATTCCTCCAAGTTAACGTTGAGCCTCTGGAGATCTTTCTCAAATACGTTCAACCATCTGATGTGGGCCTGCCACAACGTCTCTTCCAGCCTGCAGCTGCTGCGTTGAATGAGAGTAAAGGTAAGATGATCTGGAGGGAAGAGTAGAAATAATAATTTCTAATAACAGTACAAGACTTGAAATTTATGGAGACATGACAACCGATTACATCGGTTCCTGCATATGATTATTATTTAGCAAACGCCGGAAAGGAGAAAAATAAAGTTGACCGAAAAAGGATTTTAACTCAGAACGTAAATAAACCAATTGCGGAAGGTCTTTTTTCCAATGTCCGAATGATTCCCGCAATCTATCTTTCGTACAACAATAGAAATAATGGTTTCTAATTTATGGAAAAGGCCTGCAATTTCGAGAGAATGAGATTAATCTTAGTATTTGACTGGTACTTTATTTTACTGACCCTGGAATGATAAAAAGCAAAGTTGACCTCGGGGGAATTTGAATTCAGAACGTAAAGAGTCAGAAAAATACTGCAAAGAACTGATGAGTGACTGATTCTGTCAACATACCGCCTTGGGACAGAAAGAATAATAGACATAATACTTCTTTCTTTCTATTATAGGCATAAAATTTGGTAGGAGGCGGTTAGTCGATTACGTCGAGTCCTGGAGTTGACTGGTGCTTATTTTATAGGTCCCGAATTACGAAAGGCATAGTCGACCTCGGCAGAATTTGAATTCAGAACGTAAAGCCTGACAAAATGTCGCAAATCATATTTCCAAAGAAATGTCTAGTCGATTACATCAACCCCAGTGATCAATTGGTGTTCCAAAGAATGAAAAGCCCAGCTAAGCTTGGCAGAATTTAAATAGAGAACGAAAAGCCAAATGAAATTCCTAGAAATGAATTACGTGTTTACACGAAACTCTCAACTTTTTAGTCACTCTGTAACATCTGTCGCTTATGTGTGTGTGTGTGTGTGTGTGTGTGTTTGTGTGTTTGTGTGTGTGTGTGTGTGTGTGTGTGTGTGGTATGTGCGTTGGGGAAAATCATACTGTAAGGTTCATGAATTTGAATATATTTTTATGACTGAAGACAGAAAAATGATTTCACACTTCTGGGCGAACAGTGAGGGAAGTATTTCTCTTTTTCTTCTCTTCCCTTTGTATCATTATAATTTTCAGCTGAAGCTTTTGATAGCATTGAGAACACATAAGGAAAGGTGGCGAGTTCAGCATACAAAGCTGTTGTAAACGCTAAATTTGCAAAGATACAATCAACAAAAAAAGTGAAATAAATCATTGTTTCTATTGTGTTACTAGATGTTAAATTTTAGTGGCAGGGCTGAGAGTATTGAATGTATTTATAAGAACGTAGATAGGTATTTAATATCAATGGACACTGTTAAAATGCACTAAGGATGGAGTTTGTGGTAAGATATACATAGGAGAATAAAATAAAAGGTATGAGAGAAGTTTTGGCAGTGAGTCACTGCTGCAATGAAGTAGGATGAGACAGAGAATATTCAGATCTATTTCAAAACGGGGGGGCCCCAGTTTTCATTTATGTTTTATGTAGTGTTTTTGGTACCGAAAGACTTTCAAACTTCGTATATTTATCTATTTTGTGTTATAGAACAGAAAAAAAATTTTGTATTCGAATTTATTTCATGTAAAAAATTGTCTTATTTCGATAATTTCTACTAATCACTGACGTCTATTCAGTTGAAAACAGTTAGCGCTGTAACGGTGTATATCGTATTAATCCCCTAACCCTAACTAGACTGTTAACCCTAACCCTAACCCTAAAACTAACCCTAACTCTAGAATCCGAACTCTAAAATTGTTACACA
>NC_068986.1:84604826-84605505 GCF_001194135.2 Octopus bimaculoides | reverse complement strand
GAGAGAGAGAGAGAGAGAGAGAGAGAGAGAGAGAGAGAGAGAGAGAGGCAGTTAACAGGTGAGATCCAGAGATGCTCAATATAGAAAACACTTTATAGCGCTCAAAGGATTGGAACTTACACTCCGAAATATTTATTACGTCATGACGAACCCCAGAAACAGCTGTCAGTCATGTAATACCATACTATCTCTCCTTAGTTTTCTTTATCTTTATACTCTGCGTAAAACTGCTCTGTTAATATATAAATAACTATTTATACATGAATGTTCATTATCTAAATATTTTTGTCTTCGTTTCTCTCTATTTGCGTGTATATATGTGTGTATCTATATATATAAAAATGAGAATGTGTGTCTGTCTGTCTGTCTGTGTGAATCCCTAAAACTCGAGAACTACGCAACCAATTTCATTCAAATTTTACACATGCCTTACTTAGGGTTCCAGTTGTGTTTTAGTCAAAAAAATTTTAACTTCTTGCAGAGTTCGAGCCCACAGCAACATAATATCTCCTCCACTATTTAAGTATTACGTGTCAAAAGTGAAACAAAAACACTCATGTCAAATACTTTCACTTTAAAAATGAAACTATTCTACTAACTGAAACAATCACATTTCGATACTGTAATGACAGATACTTTCAGAGAGAGAGAGAAAGAGAGAGAGAGAGAGAGAGAGAGA
>NC_068986.1:84600256-84604382 GCF_001194135.2 Octopus bimaculoides | reverse complement strand
ACTGAACGAATCTTTATGAAATTTGGAAATTATATTCTATGTATAACGGCCATAACTCCCATGAAAATTCATATATTTTTGATGTTGATGAAATTTTAACCCGAACATAACAGATGAGCATTATTTGTAATTCAACGGTACAACAGTGTAAGACTACCCTTTCACGCATCTTTGCCTCCACTGATTCACTTGCAAAGTGTTGAGTAAAATTATTTCGTTGCAGACATCCTTTGGGTCTTTTTATTATCACTACGACACACATAGTCCCCAGTTGGTAACATAGATTTCAAGGCCCTCCTAGATGAGAGACTGGCATTCCACTTAATGTCTATGTTCCATGCTGGCATGGATTGGAGAGTTCTCTTTAACCCGGGCAAAGCCGGGTATTTCTGCTAGTATTTAATATATCAAGCCCAAGCTTGTTTATTTGTTTATCTCTATATACATACACTCACACACACACACACACACACACACACACACATATGCAGGGAGTGACATTTTTATGTAGTAGTAGTAGTAGTAGTAGTAGTAGTAGTAGTAGTAGTAGTAGTAGCTGTTGTAATTGTTGTTCTTGATGATGATGATAATGATGAAAGTAAGATATAATTTACGAGGACTGACCCAGGGCCATCTTAACAATGTTATAAGTACCAGAGCAAACCAATACATTAGGGACTATAATATCTATTTATTGACAGTAACTTATAGCATACATTGTTTAACTTTGGGCCCCTAGGCTGGTGAGGTTCCTTTTAAGACAGCATTGGGTTTGGCTGTTATTTTTACCAGCTAAACCTTTTGATTGCATCTTACTGAATGACCCCCTCGTTGATTTGCTATAACATCTATATTTAATGATATTGTGATACTCTTAGGGTTCCGCTTAAAAAGGGAAGTACTATAACTTTTAAAAAAATTGCGCTGATTACTTCAATTAGAAGATCTTTTTACTACTCGTTTGGGCTGTTTTGATTGAACTCTCCGTCTCACCAATCTAGAGATATGCTATTTCTTTTCTTCTGTGTTTCTTAAGCGACCTAATGTCTCCAGTCCTGTATCATATATTCTCGTTCATTGATGTCGAACATTCCATGCAAGTCCAGCTATTGTGTGACATCGATATCGGATACCTGCCAATTGGTTTTGCATGATATACAATTTGTGCCAGACGACAGCACCGCCGTCAGTACCACCGCCATCACAAGCTATTACTTCCTTCTCCTCTCACTACAATCACTACCTCAACAAGTAGCAAATTTAACAGTCTCATTCGACACCACTAACTGGAGCATTATCACAACCAACATCATTGCTGTATATAAATAAACACACCTGACAATAAACCTGACACCCCTATTTTTATTTATTTATTTATGCGTTTCAGCCAAGTGGCTGCGGTCATGCTGGTGCACCGGTGAAAATCAACTCGGCAACAATCTCTTGTGGTAAAGCCATTATCAATTCTATCACCACCACTAACCACTACTACCATCATAACAACCACCAACAGAAAAAAACGTCAACACCACCACCACCGTCAAAAGCACCACCACCACCTTCATCACAATAATCCCTACCATATCCAAAATCAACTCGATAATGCCACTACCACCACCATCACCACCATTGCCCTTACCACCAACAGTACTGTCCTCAAAATACAATAAATAAAAATCTTCTGTAAGCACTGCACCTCTGTTACTAAGGTCACATAAGTATTAAAATCTCTCCTTATCTAATTTGCTTTTCTATTATTAGTTACTTTCAGTGAGTCTTTAACTAAATTCTGCTGTTGCTATTGTTTCTAAATCAATCCCCGGCTCGGTCGTGCTTAAATGTAATTCAAGTAAATGATTTCTTAGTCTGTTTCCCACCAACAACGCCCTTCACTAATCGTTATCTTCTTTCTCGTCATGCTACTGTCCATGCCCTCGCCTTTAGCATACCGAAGCAATTACTTTTAAAGCTTCAACTATTCACTTGCCCTTAGCAAACTACCACCTTCCTGAAATCCTTTGTGTAAAAAGACATTCACACAGGTGAGGAAAAAAAATCTTTCCCTATTGAGATCCAATAAATGAATGAATGAATGAACAATGTCCTACTTATGATATGCAAGAGCGTGGAGAAATAATCCTATACTATTTTCGGTGTTGACCCTCCTTCATTCTTTAAACATGTACTTAACAATAACTCCTCACAGTCGAAATTTCAAAAAGAAAAAATGTAAATAAAACCATTCTAACAAAATACACAGTGTCCGATTTTTTCTGATATACAATAGCTAAGCATACTTTAAAGAATAGAAGTAAACCCCTCGTGACTAACGTTCGTGATAAATTGCTATTCCCAGTAGCAGTTGGTTTGTAAAATATGTAGTCGTGTGGTTTAAAAAAATTGCTTCGGAACTATGTTGTTTTGAGTTCGATCATATTCCACGGCATCTTGAACACGTATTTTCTACATAAATCAGTTCGATTCGAACTTTGCGAGTGAAATTGTGTAGATAAAAAACTGTGCGGAAGCCTGCAGATGGGACCATTCCTGTGTGGTAGACTTAATCCATCACCAGATTTTATTCCACCATGTGGACCTTAGATTCATTTAGCAGACTTCTGTCACGTATTCGAGTTAGGTGTCCGCTTTGAAGATAACTTGTTCCCTTCTTTCCACCAGTCCCCGAAACCCTGAAATAGGTGCAGAGTACAGTTCTTCTTCTGACTGCATTATTAGTGTGCAGATGAAAGATCTAACTACTCTTTTCTTTGTATTAACAGTGGCTTGAGTATGAAATGAAATATTGAAAAGGCTGGAGACAGCACTTCATAAGCGTTAAACTTGTGTGAATATTAAGCAGCCTTTAAACGACATCAGCTAAGTTTGGTAGTTTAATAGTATAGCAAAGAAGGCGATAGCGAGTAACTTACGAAAGGCTTTGTAAATGATAGCACGCTGTAATTAAGAGGATGAGAGACACATACATGCCTGTATAATTCCAAACAACGTGTTGCTACAAAAATTAAACTACAGTATGGAGCCCAACAGCCAATCCCCTAGCTTTGTATGATAGAAGTTCCTCGTAGAATTAAAACTGTTTACTGGACTGCCACTGGCTCTGAATGAAAACAATGATTACTACTAGTTCTTGGCTAAGTATTTCAGAGAAGAGGTGCACCAACAGCAGTAATGAACAAACGTTATCATCAAGATTGGAATATTGAGTGCGAATGGTTATAGTATCTGGAATACGGAGATATATCTATGCCTAAAGCAAGAATATGCTGATATAAATTTGGGTCTTTTTTTTTTTCACATATTTTAGGCTTATCACTAGCTTCTATTTGAGTTGATATATACTTTAAGTCAGTAGTTCACAGAGTGCGTGATACCGCACTCTCTCGGGAGAGGTGGGATGATCGAGAATGGTGGGGAGCGAAGGAAAACGGGGCGATAATAGGGTGACCAAAACGGTGGCGTTTATTGGCAATGCTCACCAACTTAACTTTCTCAGGTTTAGAAAACAGTCCTTAAAAATAGATCTGTAAATTGTTGCATGAAGTTGCTTTTCTCCTCAAAACAAGAACAAAGAAGAAAATAAATAAAGAACACGAACAGTTTACTGATGAAACTGGTGGTAAAATTGCCAAGGAAATTCCCTAGAAAGCTATATTACTAACCAAGAGCAACGTCAACAACAATAATGACGACAAGAGTAGCAACAACTACAAAATTAAAAGAATATATGCATACATATACATACACACACATAAATATGTATGTATGCATGCATATATATTGTTTTCCGTCCGCCACTACCCTCCACGAAAACAATTTAATTTGTGTTCGTGGGAAGAACCATTTTAACGATGCGTACTGCCTTAATTCTTCGAAACGCCGGAGTTTTAATGGTGGCAGCTGATGAAGGGGATGTTTCTATGTGGCCTGCTTGTTTGTTGCACCTTGTTTACCATTTTGTCCTCGTTCTTTTGCCACGTCATGTACCCAGTTATGTATCTATATGTACATGTAGATGAACGTATATACATACATGTACATATATATGCATATACTCATATATTGTTTATATATATATATATATATATATATAAGAAATTAACTGCGT
>NC_068986.1:84594451-84599493 GCF_001194135.2 Octopus bimaculoides | reverse complement strand
TCTACATTTCTTAAGTGTTCCATATTTCAAAATACCTATGAGTGGATTTTCTTCGAAATAAAGTTTTTAATCCATATTTTCTCAAACATACTTGGAACAGATACAAAAAAGTGTTAATGCTAAGTATTTCGCTTTTGAACAGATGTAACACCAGGTTGTCATCGCTGCCTGCTTCATCACTTTACTGAAAATATTCTTTTCTACTCTTGGCACAAGGCCCGAGACTTATGGGGAGGGAGCCAGTCTATTAGATCGACCCAGTAGGCAACTAGTACTTAATTTATCGACTCCGGAAGGATGAAAAGCAAAGTCGACCTCGGCAGAATTTGAACTCAGAACGTAATGACAGACGAAATATTGCTAAGCATTTCGCTCGGTGTGCTAACGTTTCTGCCAGCTCCGTGCCTTACTTTACTGAAAATATCATAACTAGTGCGCTTGCATATTTAGCAAACAACCTAAGTGGTAAATATACAAATAATTGAGCAGTTATTACAGCAGCAAATAAAATCAAGGCACCTGCTCTCAACTCCCCATTGTTTCAACAGCTCTGCATTGAGAATGATAAAGATTTAAAATAATTACTGCAGACAGAAGTTCAGTGGATGGGAAAGGGAAATTGCCTGAAAGTTTCTTTTCCTTTTTAAAAGAGTTGTTGAATTCTTGCACGACTCTAATTTTCTTCATTGTGATGAACTAAACAGCATCAAGCAGGACTCACAAAGCTCAATGAAATTAATTTCAAACTGCAAAGAAATGCGGTTGAATCTTATCAAGGTAAAATCAGCTCTCTCCACGTTTCTGTCCAAGTTATTCAAATGTAAACCAAGCCGTCGTTAGTTCTTCCAGTTTCAGAGCATCTCTGAATTTAAGAAGGAAAAGTGCATTCTAGAAGATGACATACAAGTATAATGTTCACACAGCAACATATCTGACAAACTTCACGATGTTTATTTTTGATTAAAATACACCAGTCTGAGTGATTCCTAGATATGTGTAATGAGGAAAGAAGAATAATAGTGGAAGAACTGAGGCCAAAGTTTTTAAAAAATCATATCAGGATTTTTTTTATTGCAAAAGGACATTTCTGACTACTACCTTGAACAGTGGAATAAAGTCAAGATGTACTTTATTGCCCTCCCAACGTCATATTCGGTAGAGCGGGCCTTCAGTACAGCTGCCCAGCTTTCTAACCATAGTAAAACCAGATTGAAAATTACTGAACGCGGGAATCTAAGACTACCTTTTAGTGTCTCTCAGCCTGATGTTGGAAGTGATAACAACGTAATTAGAAGTGAGATGTAAATTTTTTTCTTTCATATTGCAAAAATAGTAAAATAATGGGTTAACTAGGTTGAATTTTATTTGTGAAATACAGTTGTTTTGAATTTGCAGTAGGAAGAGATCTATGTTTATAGTAGTGTGGTGTGTGAGGGAAGGTTCTAAGAATATGGCCTGGGAACAAAGGGGACGGCAGTCCGAAAAGGTTTGGGAATCTCTGCTGTAAATGATAGCTGATCGAAAGTACACAACTCTATATATTAAAAACTAGATCGACACAGGGTGAATCAGATTCGCCAAGGAGACTGGAGTCAATTTTAACTTTAAAATTTATTGAAATCGATAGATCTCTTCGACTTTTGATTAGCTTATAGACCCTCGTTTAGCAGGATCTATACATGAAAAATAGCTTGAGTGACTACTTCTACAGAGGTCAGTAGCCGGTTGTCAACGCCTCTAGTGCTATGTGCTGCAACATTTAATAGGAAATGTGCTGTGAACTCTCTAAGTGTGAAGTGTACCAATCATCAAATCATCACATTAAAATAGCTGTGATCAAGTCAGCACCAGTATTTACAAACATTGCTAAATATACATCATTTGCCAGAGTGCTCGAAGTTTGTTAATTTTTGTATTCTATAAAATGCTTTTGGAAGATATGCGTGAAAATATTCTAAGTTATATTCTGCACATCAAGATATAATTACCATTCATGAGGTTCACCTTCCCGAGAAGGAACATTTATATAAATTCAATATTATCACTATTGGCTGACTAATAATCATACCGTTCGCTTTTTCCTTTTATGTAAATTTATTAGCAAAGTGTTATCGTTGCTGGAATGGTAAAATCGTTAAAACATTGAATACCCTGTGTGGAAGCATTTCTTTTTTTGGCTCTTTACGTTCGGAGTTCAAATTTGGCCGAGGTCAACTTTATCTTTTATCCTTCCGGGTATCGTTAAAATAAATTACCAGTTAATTACTGGGATCTTTTTTAAAACGGGGGCCACATTTTTCATTAACGAAACACTTTGAAACTTGGAACACTGGTAGAATGTGTCATATAAAACATCTTTTTCTCTTAGTCTTCTTAAAAAAAAAAAGAAATCCCTAACTTATTCCATGTTAAAGTGGTCGTATTTCTGTAATTTCAACCAATCACTGACGTCCATTCAGCCGATATACATTAAGTGCCGACTACATAAACAAACGATTCTGAAACAATTCTATCGGTGATAGGGTTAGGGTTAGGGTTAGGGTAAAACAGCAAATTTAAAAAGAAAAAAGCAAAACGAAGCTATGGAAATTAAATACGCTTTACATCGCTTAATCAGCCAAAGGGAGTAAATGTAAACAACTGAATACTTGTCAGTGATTGGTTGAAATTATCGAAATAAGACAATTTTTTACATGAAATAAATTCGAATACAAAAATATTTTTCTGTTCTATAACACAAAATAGATAAGTATACGAAGTTTGAAAGTCTTTCGGTACCAAAAACACTACGTAAAATATTAAAGAAAAATGTGGCCCCCGTTTTAAAAAAGATCCAATTACGGAAATCGATAGCATTAAATAACTCATCACTTCAAAATTGCTGGTCTTGTGCCTAAATAAGAAACCATTATTATTGCTGTTGTTGAATATTCAGTGTTGAAGCAAACGAAAGTTTTCTCAGAGTTTCACCGAAAAATGCATTTTTATTAGATTCACCACATATTTTTTCCACTTTACTTATAAGGGCTTCTGAATATCGAACGCCCATCCTGTTATTCTGGGGTGGAAAAAAAGTTCATGAAAACATTGTTTTGAAATTGCGTATTTTTTCTGCTTAGAATCATTTACAATATTCACTCGCGTTGGCCACTTTAGAAGTAGGAGAAGGTGCACGGCTCGGTTGTGCTAGAAGTAACCTGAATAATCGAAACAAGTATATAACCTCAATCTTTTTAAACACAAAAATAGGATAAGAAAAACAAAGTGAAAAGTAAACAGACCAAGCTTACAGTTGTACAATGAAAATTACAACTAAGACTGAAAATTTAACGTTAAAAGAACGCTTGTAGTTACGCTTTAGTTTGTTTTTTTTGTTTGTTTTTTTTCTAGGCTTAATGAAATGAAGGTCTAAGTCTTTCGCTTCATTTAACTTGTTCTTTATGATCAAAGATAGCTAGTGTGTTTATACTTATTATCATATTTCTTCTGTTGTCTTCAATTTTTAAAATTGATCTAACTCTCCTGTAGGATTCTTTTCTAATTCTCTCTTTCCTTTCTGTGTAATATATCTTATTATGGGAGGCGCAATGGCCCAGTGGTTAGGGCAGCGGACTCGCGGTCATAGGATCGCGGTTTCGATTCCCAGACCGGGCGTTGTGAGTGTTTAGTGAGCGAAAACACCTAAAGCTCCACAAGGCTCCGGCAGGGGATGGTGGCGGACCCTGCTGTACTCTTTCACCACAACTTTATCTCACTCTTTCTTCTTGTTTCTGTTGTACCTGTATTTCAAAGGGCCAGCTTTGTCACACTGTGTCACGCTGAATATCCCCGAGAAATACATAAAGGGTACACGTGTCTGTGGAGTGCTCAGTCACTTGCACGTTAATTTCACGAGCAGGCTGTTCCGTTGATCAACTGGAACTATTGACGTCGTAAGCGACGGAGTGCCAACAACAAAATATATTTCATCAACGTTATCTACTCCTAAATATTTGGAGGGATGGTTGTGATTTAATTCTATGATCCCAGTACCTTAAACTAATTGAATGTTCTCAGTTTGAATTAACATGTAACTTCTTTTAGTAGCCTATTACACGGTTCTCTAGCATTTACGTCTCGGCTGAAAACACCATTAATATTGTTGTTAATTATTTAATATTAAGCCAATCGTAGGTTTTGTCAGAGTAATATGTAGAAGGTTTTACAACGATGTATTCACACAGAAGACATTGCTTATGGTTGCTCTGGACGATTACTAATCATTGGCAATTTTATTTAATAGATTTGTCAGTAATGTCAGAGCCAGGTAGAATAGTAGAATGGATACGAAGTCTTTGTGAAAAATGCCTTTCACATGGCTTTAGACATGATTTTAATTATCTTCACGGTGTCTTGTGGCGGTATACAACTTTATTATTCTAGTAGTCTTATTATTACAGCGTGCTTCTGTTGCTTAACCAAGCGCAGATCCGCATAGACTGTAAAGTCACATATTTTTGATAAGGTGTGTTAAGGAACGTGTCCCGCTGAGGTGGTAGTGTTTCCATTTTGGAAAGACAGCGTATATTCAACGTGCCTCACCCCAAAAATGTAAAATGTAAAAAAAAAAACAGCTTTATATATTGATAAAATGTAAGGGACTTTATGTAAAATGCAAACGACTTGCTTTATGTAAATAGAGACTGTTTCCCAAGAATAAACTATCAAATGCTTAACTCTGTAACAACGTAAAAATGATAGTATTTCAAAATTAACCCCAACATTATATAATGTGTTGAGGTTTTACCTTAGGATAATCATTTCAGAGTTCAGCATTTACAACAAGAATACTTTAGTCATCGAAGAAACCTGTAATAGTACTACAGCATATGTATGTATGTTTGTATGTATGTATGTATGTATGTAGTGATGCAGTTAAAAAATCTTGGGCTTGATATACATACACATTTATATATATAAATATATATAGGGATAAATATAGCCAGGAGCACACACACACACAAACACATACGCACACACATATATATGCATATGAATATATA
>NC_068986.1:84592914-84594063 GCF_001194135.2 Octopus bimaculoides | reverse complement strand
CATATATAAACATGTTCATTGTTGTAGTTTCAGCTCAGAGCTGTGGCCATGCTGGGGCACCGCCGTTTTGCTACACTGTTATTACTGAGAGCTTCCTCTAATATGTGGCATTTGGTGAAGAGTTTGATGCCGCTACCCTCATTTTCCCCTCTTGCCGTGAGGTAGGTTCATCTGGGGCTCCCGACAGGAAGGGGTCCAGTTGTGACTTAAAAACACCAACATCCACTTTGCGTAGCTCCCTCAGGCTCTTTGGGAGAATATTAAAAATCTGTGGACCCCTGAAACCCAGGCTTTTGTAGTAACTGCTCCTGAAGCGCGATGGCATTGCTGGGATCTTTGGCACTATGCAATGTCCACCCGTTCTGGCATTGATGTATCTTTCAATGCCAAAATTTGGCGCAATTCCTTTCAGGATCTTCCAGATGTATATTGCTGCATACCTATCCCGCCTTCGCTCCAGGGAGTAGAGTCTTAGCTGTTTCAGCCTTTCTCAGTAGCTGAGCTGTTGCAATGAGACAGTCTTCTTTGTGAAGCTTCGTTGGATTGCTTCAAGGTCCGCAGTTAGTTTTACACTGTTGGGTAACCATAGTTGGGAGCAGTAATCCATGCGGCTGAGGACCATTATGATATTCCTTTCTCTGGTTCTGAAGTTCTCAGGATCCATCCAGCCAGTCGACAGCACTTCGTCATCATCCTGGTAATGTGCACTTGGAAAGAGATATCATCACTCATGAATATACCCAGGTCCCTCACTGATTTAGGTTCTGGGATTGTAATCCCCTGTGGACCAGTGTACCCTGTAAGTTTCATATTCAGTCTTGGACGCTGGCAGCGCAGGGCTTGGAATTTTTCAGCATTAAACTGCATATTATTATTCTCAGCCCATCTTTCCACGAAATCCCATCCTTGGAACTTTCCAGGAAGTAATTCTTTCCCGGAACGTTCCAGGAAGTACTACCAGGAAATCCCATCCTCGGAACTTTCCAGGAAGTAGTTCATCCTCGGAACTTTCAAGGTAGATCTAGGAACTTCCTAGGAATACCTCGGAACTTTCCAGGAAGTTCAATCCTCGGAAATTTCCGGAATTAGTATGCCGAGCAAAATGATTAGCGACATTTTGTACGTCTTTACATTCTGAGTTTAAATTCT
>NC_068986.1:84589467-84592678 GCF_001194135.2 Octopus bimaculoides | reverse complement strand
GGAAGTAGTTAAACCTCGGAACCTTCCAGGAAATATCATCCTTTGAACTTTCGAAGTACCATCACCGGAACTTTCCAGGAACTAGTTCATCCTCGGGACTTTCCATGAAATCCCATCCTCAGAACTTTCCAATAAGTAATTCTTCGCCGGAACTTTCCATGAAGTACCACCATCAGAAGTTTCCAGGAAGTAGTTCATCCTCGGAAGTTTCAAGGAAACCCCATCCTCGTAACTTTCCAGGAAATACCTCCCCATGGAAGTTTCCAGGAATCCCTCGGAACGTTCAAGGAACTTTCCATGTAGATCTCGGAACTTACCAGGAAATCCCATCCTCGGAACTTTCCAGGAAGTAGTTCATCCTCGGAACTTTCAAGGTAGATCTAGGAACTTCCTAGGAATACCTCGGAACTTTCCAGGAAGTTCAATCCTCGGAAATTTCCGGAATTAGTATGCCGAGCAAAATGATTAGCGACATTTTGTACGTCTTTACATTCTGAGTTTAAATTCTGCCGGGGTTGACTTTGCTTTTAATCTCTTTCAGGGTCGATAAAATAAGAACCAGTGAAACACTGGAGTCGATAAAATCGTCTGGTCCCCTCCCCCAAAATTTTAGGCCTTATGCCTTTAGTATAAAGGATTATTGTTATTATTATTAACAATAGGCGTAGGAGTGGCTATGTTGTTAGTAGCTTGCTTACCAACCACATGGTTCCGGTTTCAGTCCTACTACGTGGCACCTTGGACAAGTGTCTCCTACTATAGCCTCGGGCCGATCAAAGCCTTGTGAGTGGATTTAGTAGACGAAAACTGAAAGAAGTCCGTCGTATATATATATATATATATATATTTACACACACACACACATATATATTTGTATATGTTTGTGTGTCTGTGTTTGTTCCCCACCATCGCTTGACAACCGATGTTGGTGTGGTTATGTCCCCGTAACTTAGCGGTTCGGCCAAGGAGATCGATAGAATAAGTACTAGGCTTACAAAGAATAAGTCCTGGGATCGATTTGTTCGATTAAAGTCGGTGCTCCAGCATGGCCGCAGTCAAATGACTGAAACAATTAAAGGAATATAAGAATAATGACGTGGTCCCTGTTTGTCTGACGCGTTTTTCCACAGCTTATCCTGATCAAACAAAGTCCTATCTGTCTGGTAGCCTAAGCGAAAGGGGTTGTGTGATGGGCTACACTGAAAGAGCTGAAGACAGACAGCTTCACATTTGGCTTAACCCTTTCCAGCTATTTCAAGTTTCACTTGGAAAGGTAAGCGAATGTGGAGAGGGAAGTGCTGCCTTTCAGCAAATTTGTTGAAAAGTGGTTAGGAATGGAAAGAGTGATCAGAGTGAGCGAGCCTGTTCTGAGCATCGACTGTCGATTGAGCGGAGGAGAATAGGGAGAAGGTACTTGTCACAACAGTCAAAATCACTGTGACTTTGTGGAATTTCCACGAACAGACCTCAAAAGTTTACCCATTTGGGGGGAATTATTTCATGTTGATTTTTTTTGTTTCTTTTTTGTTGCTATTTTATTGTTTACAGACTTTTACGTAACTTTTCATTTTATTGTGCAGTATTTTCCTGCAGAGTTCTTAGTCTTATTCTAAACCCTCAATGGTCAAGAAATCATCATCATCATCACCATCGTCGTCGTGTCGCCATTATTATCATTATTATTATTATTATTATTATTATTATTATTATTATTATTAATATGTTGTTGTTGTTTTTTTCTTCTTCAAATTTTCTTCCATTTCTCGCCGAATGTTTTCCGTACACCTAAGGCAGAGAAACTCGTTGTATGCATTCCCAGTTTACACACGCAAATTCACAGGTAAAATATGTATTTAGAAAAAAAAAATTCATGAATGGATGTTGTTTTCACAGCGATAATGCTGTTCTCGGTACATGAGTCGTTCCAGTTAACACGATTTTTTGCACTTCCTGTAGGGATGGTAAGCCTGGTGTCATTTTCAAATAGGTTTCAGTACCTTTTTTTTAATCATTCCTAGAGATCCTACAATCATTGGTACGGTAGTCACCTTGAGGTGCCACATTTTTTCAATTTCTATTAGCAAGTATTTATATTTACTGATCTCGTCAAATTCTTTCGCCGCTATATTGTGATCACAGGGAATACTCATGTCAATTAATAAACACGTCTTCTTTGTCTGATCTTTTATAATAATATCAAGTTCATTAGCTTTTATAGCCTTGTCGGTATGTACGGGGAAGTCCCAGAGAATCGATACATTTTCTCCTTCAGTCACAGCTTCAGGATGGTGTTTATACCATTTGTCAGCGGTTTTGATTTTATAATGCTGACATATTGTCCAGTGTAAATACTGGCTAACTCTGTCATGTCTTGCTTTATATTCTACAGGCGCTAAGACTCTACACCCTGAGATTAGGTGGTCTATAGTTTCAGCTTATTATTATTATCATTATTACTATTATTATTATTATTATTATTATTATTATTATTATTATTATTATTATTCAGAATGATAAATATCTGAGCGTCAGCAAAAGAGTCGAGCTCTCCCAAGCGTTACAGCTGTCCGAAACTCAAATAAAGACTTGGTTTCAAAACAGAAGGTAAATGTTTTTTTCTTATATTGTCATTGTTGTTGTTGTTGTTATATTAGAATCACAAACCCCAAGATTTCCCTCCCACTGCACCTCTCTATATATATCAATCTATCAGTCTATCTATTTATCTATCTATCTATCTATTTTCATACCGCCGCTCACTTTTTATGAATATGTATATAACCAAGTTTTTCTGACCCATATCACCCAACGAGATAGCAAAGGTTAGCTTCTTATTCAATACCAACTAATATTCGTTGCCGCATCAACATAGTTAATTTCTAGCGTGAGCCTTTACATCTGTGGTTCTCAACCAGGGTTCATATAGCTCAGGGTACCAATATGGCTCTTGGGCATCCATATAAGATTTCGTTGTTAAAATTTATCTGCAATAAATTGGTTCTACTTCTAAAGCCGCATGAGTGGCTGTGTGGTAAGTAGCTTGCTTACCAACAACATGATTTCGGGTTCATTCCCACTGCGTGGCACCTTGGGCAAGTGTCTTCTACTGGAGCCTCGGGTCGACCAAAGCCTTGTGAGTTGATTTGGCAGACAGAAACTGAAAGAAGCCCGTCGTATATATGTATGTATATATATATATATATATATATAT
>NC_068986.1:84584015-84589341 GCF_001194135.2 Octopus bimaculoides | reverse complement strand
TATGTATGTGTGTGTATATGTGTCTGTGTTTGTGCCCCCAACATCGCTTGACAACCGATGGTGGTGTGTTTACATCCCCGAAACTTAGCGGTTCGGCAAAAGCGACCGATAGAATAAGTACTAGGCTTCCAAAGAATAAGTTTTGGGGTCGATTTGCTCGACTAAAGGCGGTGCTCCAGCATGGCCGCAGTCAAATGACTGAAACAAGTAAAAGAGTAAAAGAGTAATACACGACGGATTTCTTCCAGTTTTTGTCTACTAAATCCACTCACAAAGCTTTGGTCGGCCCGAGGCTATAGTAGAAGACACTTTCTCAGGGTGCCATGCAATGAGACTGAACCCGGAACCATATGGCTAACAAGAAAACTTCTTACCACACTGTCACACCTGCACCTCACAACCGCTTGACAAGGGTGTTGGTGTTTTTATATCTTTGTCACTTAGCGGTTCGACAAAAGTAACCAATAGAATAAGTACCAGGCTTTAACAAATAAGTACTGGAATCGTTTCGCTTGACTCAAATTCTACGAAGGGTTGCCCCAGCATAGCTGCAGTCTAGTGACTGAAACAAGTAAAATTTATATATACACACACACACACTCACATATACATATATGTGTGTGTACACCACTTCTGAAAAGTAACCACGCACGTGTTGTTGGTGATTTCCTTTCCTTCTTTGGACTTTTCCATTTCTGCTTTCGGACGAAGAGCTATGCTCGAAGCGTCAAACTCTCTCTTTTCACTGAGCGTCAAGCTAAAACAGTCCTTATGCACGTCCTTTTGTTGTCCGTTAATTTTATTCGTTTATTTGAATTGACTACACACACACACACACACAAATGCATTTACGCATATATGTCATATTATTTTTGAATATGTGTTTATGTGTTTTAGTCATAGTGTAAGAATTATAAAATATGTCGGTTTCAAATTTTGGCACAAGGCCAGCAAATTCGTAGGAGGAAGTAAGTCGATTAGTTCGACCTTTGTGATCAACTGGTTCTTATTTTATCGACCCCGAAAGGAGGAAAGGCAAAGTCGACCTCGGTTGTATTTAAATTCTAAGCGTAAAGACGGACGAAACGCTGCAAAGGAATTCTGCCAGCTCGACCCCTTAGAATCATAAGAAATATTTCAAAATATTTTGCATAGTTCAAACATTGATGTATATAGGAAATCAATTCACTACATAACAACATATATATTAGTAACAGTTGTTAACAATCTATTCAGTGTTTTGTCACGGAATGAGCTGATAACGACGATCGTTAACTGTCCAGCCTAATGGTGAGGAGTGTAATATGTATGCGTAATATATATGTATATGCAACGAACAGCTATATATATATATTATATATATATGCGTGTATGTGTGTGTGTGTGTGTGTATGTATGTATGTGTATATATATAAGTAAATGAAGATAAATGCATACATACATACATACACATAGATATATTATTCTTAAACAAGAATATTACAGACATTGACTTCCGGCCATTTGTTTATCTTATGCTTTGATGTTCAGAAGAGAATGTGTGTAGGTGCAAAGGTTGTTTCATATGTTTCTCTCTAGTTGTTTATTGTTCTCTGCGCAGCTTGATTAGTATGTAGGAATTTTGACACAATATAAAATTTTAATATATTATAAAATACCAACATTTGAAACAGAATTGAAGAAATATTCATAAGCACATAGCCCACAAACCCGGTCTCCATAAAACATAAGGGCTAAAATTTCATTGCAATCCCCTGCCATAAAATTGCCGTTCCTTTTTAAAATAGGAAATTATCATCCAGTCTCAGTTTCGGGATCTCAGCAGCCACCTTTATACATATATAAAGCTTTCTCTTCCTCCTAGGTTTAATTAGTTTGTTACTTGAAATTACTATTAAAATTAAGTAGATATGACGAAACCATATTTGCGCTTACTGAAATTTTACTCCAGAGATATATCGTCGGTTGCAAATAAGATCAAGTTTCTTAGAATAAGTTCGTGCAGATTAGTTTTCGATTAAGATGACTGAGCTTCAACTAAAAACGAAACTTCGAGTAAAAGGCATGATTTAGTGAAAAAAAAAAAAGGAAATCTTAACAATCAGCTGCCTATCAAGTTACTTGGTGTTTATATGTTTAATGCCGGATTACTATGAAACTAACTTGAACTAGATATACTGTAGAGGGGAATTTAAAATATTAATATTTGCTGGATTATTAGGAAACTAACTTGAACTAGATATACTGCAGAGGGGATTCTAAAATATTAATATTAAAAATATTTGTTTAAGTGAGAGAGATATTTTGGGATAGGTTAGAAAATTTTGAAGTTCACGAATGATCCTTTGCTCTTAAATAAAAGTAAAAACATTACTACTTCATTTGCAGCTCACTGCAGAACACTTTTGCTCCATAACCCACTCGTTTTTTTTTTTAGTTATACAGGGTGTCCATAAAGTCTTATTACAATTTCAAAATTTATTACCAAAGAAAATAAATAGATAAATCTGTGAAAATTATTATAAAATAAGGAGTAGATATTGAATTTTTTTTTTTTTTTTGCTTCATTTAATACATCTCTATATGGGAACCATTAGTTGCACGAAGCACATCAAGGTGCTGATCAATTTCCTGCCATGTTCACTGTAGCATAGCCCTGTCAATGGTTGCAATGGAATTCAGGGACCCTTTGCTTCGGGTCATTGATGTCTTGTATCTTTGTTTGATACACAATGTCTTTAACATAATCCCATACAAAAATGTTCAGTTTTGTGATATCCGGGGAACGTGGTGGCCAGGTAATTGGGGCATCCCTTCCAATCCAAGAGTCTGAAAATGTTTGATTTAGGAACCTATGAAGATGCAGTCCCCAATGTAGTGGAGAACCATCCTGCTGGAAAACGATGGTAGGCTGAAGGTTATCCAGTTGCGGTGCCACATATTCAGTCAAAAAGTCATGGTAAACATTTGCAGAAATTGATCTTTCTGTGAAGAAAAAATGGGCCAATGATTCGATTGCACAACATCCCACACCAAACGTTCACCTTTAGACTATCTCGGTGAAGTTCCATTGTCACATGGGGATGTTCTGATCCCCAGATCCTCACATTATATGTGTTCAGTTTCCCTGAAACATGAAATTCGTTCCAGCATGTTAACTACAAACTCTTTTCATCTTGGTTTATCATTTGGTTTGAGTGCCTGTAATAGTTGCACTTTGTAAGAGTACAATCGCAAATTCTTGTGTAGGATTTTGTGCACTATTGAACGTGGTAGCTGTAACTGTCTAGAAACAATACTATGGACTTTGTAGAAGAATTAGCAATGGCTTGTCTTTTACGATCGATGTTTTCCTCAAATAATTTTGGTCGTCCACTCTTCCCTTTATCCAACACTGTTCCTGTTTCCATAAGTTTCTTGTGCCATGCACGAACTGACGGACGTGACAGTGGATGTATTCCATGCTTAATCCTGTAGTGTCACTGGGTCTGCATGTCAGACTTTGTTTCAATAAACCACCATAACAGTGTTCCTTTTCTTGAGGAGTAGCCATTTTTTAGGGTTTCATTTAACCCAACCTTTTCTATCAACAGGGTACCTGAAAATCACAAATTCAATGTGGTTAAAATCTTTCATAACTACTGAGTACAGAGAGCAAATCTGATAAACATATCTCATCAATTGCCTTTGTAATAAATTGTTGAAATTGTAAAGAGACTTTATGGACACTATATAATAAATGTTTATATTCGAATTTAATGGAACATATAAAGAAAATCGCTAAAGAGTCGGTTGTTGAAAGATTTGGGTTTTGATTTTGATTTTCTTTATGCGTGATCTGGTCGATCACAGAGCAAAATTTTAATATGAAGATTCGTTTAATTTACTTTTATGGAAAACTCTTGACGAGCTCCAAGAATTGCCAGTATGCGTCGATACATACGCTGACACACTTAACCCAGTTGAAGTCCTCTTTAATAATATTATTTCTATTTGTAAGGTGGTGAGCTAGCAGGATCGTTAATGCGCCGGACAAAATAATTTTGCGGTATTTCATCCGTCTTTAAGTTCTGAGTTCAAATTTCACCGAGATCGACATTTCCTTTTATCCTTTCGGGGTCGATAAAATAAATACCAGTTTGAGCACTGGAGTCGATATAATCGATTTACCTCCCCTGAAATGGCTGGCCTTGGGCCAAAATTTGAAACCAATATAATTTCCATCAATTGAAGTAGAAAAAGAACTAGAGAATAAAATGCCCTTTGCATTCCACCAAAGTAGCACACATTAACCGTAAATTGAGTTTGTTTATTTACAGTTATCGATCAAATATTCCACCTGATTACGTTGCGGAAACCAATTGTTCTTTAAGATCTCTCGAAATATCATTATTTCCACTTGCGACGGTATCATTTGACAAGGAAATGTACTGAAACTTCTTAGCAACATCATCACATGTAATACAGATTGTTACCATTTGGCAACAAGTTTAGAAGGCCCTCTCCAACCGTACGGAGATTCTCTGATTTTCTGTCCTCATAAAATACAATATGAAACAAATGTAGCTTTCTTTTACAAAAAAATATAAAACTTTGGTCTATTAGTTGAATGTCTATCATGCTTACTAAAGATATTGAGGTATGGATGTGTGTGGGAATGTGTGTGCGTGTGTGTGTGCGTATGTGCGTATGTGCGTGCGTGTGTGTGGGGGAAGTGTTTATATGTCTGCTTGTTTATGTGTCATCTGCTTCTTTCCTTTCTTTGTCTGACTTTCTCAATCTTCCTTTCATAGGACAAAATGGAAGAAGCAGTTGGCGTCACGGTTGAAATTAGCACAAAGACAAGGGATTTTACCATCGGCCTACTGGAATGCTGCTTTCCCGAGTTATACTAATATTTTCCAACCTTACCCCGCCACAAACCTCTCTGATCTGTCATCAAATCAAACAGCACAGATTCAGCCTTCATCGAGTCTTTCGTTTGCCATGAACCTTGGCTAGAATTCTCTGCAGCGCACACCGTAGGATTTTGCACAAATACCTTACGCTGTCCTTAATCATGCGACATTTGTACTGTACACTTCCTTTCTCTACCTTCTCTTCCCACTCGCTATCATTCTGTCTATTACTTTTTTGCTTCTCTTCATAAACTACATGGTATTTTTGTAAACTTTATATTTTCATATTCGTAGAAAACCATTGGGTGAAAGTTTATCGGAAAAGAATTTTGCATAAGCATGAAATAACATATGTGTGTGTGTGAGTGTGTGTGTGTGTAAGTGTGTGTGTGTGTGTGTGTGTGTGTGTGTGTGTGTGTGTGTGTGTG
>NC_068986.1:84580872-84582508 GCF_001194135.2 Octopus bimaculoides | reverse complement strand
TTGTTGAAATATGATTATACAGATACTTACACACACACACACACACACACACACACACACAGATATATATATATATATATATATATATATATATACAAATCTGTGTGTTTGAGAGAGAGGGAGAGAGAGAGAAAGAGAGAGAGAGACCCATGTAAAAGAATATATACACACTATTCATAGCATTTATAAATATATTCTTAAAGTTTGAACTATTTCGACTGCAAAATCATATACCAGTATTCTTTCTGCCCCCATCGTAAAGGAAGTTTTCTCGTGTAAATAGCGACAAAATCTGTACTTCAATATCATAAACCAAATGAGGTGAGACTTGAAATCCTAATTAACCTAATATGTGTATAATAAATTTGATCCTACTGAACATATTGAGTCTTTTTATTAGTATAAGCTTGTTGTTAACACCTTCATTATTTAACATTAACACACATACACACACACGCAAACACACATATGTATGAATACAGGAGGGCTGTACGGAAGGAATGTAAAAGCAGTCATAATTCTTTTTAATGAGCACAGATTCCTGATGTTGATGGCGTAACTCTTCCTTTATAATTCTTCTCCCGGTTCTTCTTCAGTGCAGGCAAATAACACTAAATTCTTTTTTTTTTTTTTGTCAATAAGTGTTATTTTCTATTTGCTTCTATCTAATAATTAAAGGAAATTACAACTATTCCCTTCAAACTTTACTTTTGTGAGCTGGACATCAATGTTTTGAAACTAACCTATTTTCCATTATATCTCAGACAGATTCAGCGCTGAGTTGCTGCCGCAGAAATATCGTTATAGCAAATATTCTACTCAATACCATTTGCTTGTTAGCTGCTTGACCTTAACCACTTGAACATGTCCCATAGTGATTGACAATATGTGCGTCTCTAATTATGAGCAAGAGCAGTAGAAGAGCATCATAGCCATATTTTGAGAGAGATTCTTTGGGGTTCAAATAAATGCAACAAAAGCAAAGTTTGAAGGAAATATTAGCCATTTTTGATATTTTCTAGGGGTAAGCAAATAGGAAATAACAGTTGCTACCTAAGGACAAAAATCGTGTTACACAGTGTAATGGGTTCCAAATAGAACCAACTTCCTATCGTTGAGTTCTTGAGGAAGAAGTACAAGCTGCCTAACATCTATAGAAGGCTATAGATTATTTACGGTGCTGACACATTTGACAAGAGTAATGTACACAGAGGGGTAAAGAAGTTTAAAGAAAGGAAAACCAGTATTGTAAACAAACCAATCATCAGATTTAACCACCGACACAAATCATCAACGAGTAGGTGAAATGATTCGCATGGGGAGATGTATGTTTGCTGCACAAACAGCAATTGGGGAAGACCATCAGAGAGTGCACAAAGTGGGTACCTTGGGAATTGATACATGATTTGAAGTCTGTTCTGATCTACTGGAAACGTTCGAAACCAAAGAAAACATCTTTATCTTGTGCGGTGGAGATTTGAACTGGTATCGGGGAATGAAACGTGACTGTGTCTTTAGGATATGGAAACAAAAGCGCAACCCATAGGAGATGGCGAAGAAACATACTTTTTCATCCACATTCACACACGCTTTCTAATCTATCGCTGGGCTGATAGCGGCAAATTATGTATATATA
>NC_068986.1:84578352-84579581 GCF_001194135.2 Octopus bimaculoides | reverse complement strand
TTATAATTAAAGATCAATTGAATAATAGAAAAATACAAGATTATTTATTTCTACAAACGTAATAATAAAAAATATGAATGAAAAAATTATGAATGGAAAATTTTGAATGAAAAAATTATATATGTATAATTTGCCGCTATCGGCCCTGCGACAGATTAGAAAGCGTGTTTGAATGTGGATGAAGTATGTTTCTTCTCCCTCTCTTACTTTTATAGATGTGTGTGTGTGTGTGTGTGTGTGTATGTGTGTGTGTGTGTGTGAGAGAGAGAGAGAGAGAGAGAGAGAGAGAGAGAAAGAAAGATAGACAGACAGACAGACAAACAGAGAATAAGTTCAAGTAGAACAATTGAAACTTGTTGAGGAGTCCAAAAATAGAAAATATTTCTAATAAATATTCATCATATCCAAAAAATAGCCTGCTAGAGCAAGCAATTAAAATATGAAAATAACAAGTAAAAAAGTTCGTTATAGGTATGTATAAGTTAAAATCTTATATAAAACACTATAAACAATTATAAAACTGGAGAAGAGATGTTAAAAGTTCAAAATATAATTTAATACCTATATACGAACGTTTCAAATGGCAATACAAATATGTAAGAAAAAGCAATTGTAATAATAATAATTAAAGTTATGTATTGCCATTCTTGTCAGTGTAAAGAATTTAAAGGAAA
This sequence comes from Octopus bimaculoides, assembly GCF_001194135.2. Lineage (NCBI taxonomy): Eukaryota > Metazoa > Mollusca > Cephalopoda > Octopoda > Octopodidae > Octopus > Octopus bimaculoides. Next base: position 84,578,907 of record NC_068986.1, on the reverse strand, counting down.
ACATTAAAAAAAATATTCACAAAAAAAATCCAGAAGGAAAAAACAAATAGGGTAATACGGACAATCTGACCGGATATTTACAAATAACTTGTAAAAGGAAAAAAGGGAGAGAAATGAAAACAGAGACATATCAATGTATATTCGAGTCCATCTGTGAAAAAAAATATATAAACATTTTTTGCACAGATAGACTCGAACATACAGTGACATGTCCGTGTTTTCATTTCTCTTTTTCCCTTTTACAAGTTATTTGTAAATATTCGGTCAGATTGTTCGTATTACCTTATTTGTTTTTTTTCCTTCAAGATTTTTTTGCTAATATTTTTTTTTGATGTTTTTCCTTAAATTCTTTACACTGACGAGAATGGCAATACATAACTTTAATTATTATTATAATTGTTTTTCTTACATAGTTGTATTACCCTTTGAAACGTTCGTATGTGGATATTAAATTATATTTTGAACTTTTAACATCTCTTCTCCATTTTTATAATTGTTTATAGCGTTTTATTTAAGATTTTATCTTATACATACCTATAACGAACTTTTTACATA
>NC_068986.1:84577581-84577981 GCF_001194135.2 Octopus bimaculoides | reverse complement strand
TATATGTGTGTGTGTGTGTGTGTGTGTGTGTGTGTATACTACGAGTTTCTTTCAGTTTCTGCCTAACAAATCCACTCACAAGACTTTGGTCGGCCAGAGGCTATAGAAAACGATACTTGCCCAAGGTGACAGTGGGAGTGTAGCCATTATCATGGGAAATGCTGTGCAAGTGACTAAGAGCGTGCAGTTCATTTATTAGTCGTATAATGCATGAGTTTCATTTGGTGAGCAAGTCATGCCTTTTGTGGTGATGGTTGGTTCATGTCGTATCGTATGATACAGATAGTGTCTGATTTCGTGTGGATAGCATGAAGGGCATGAGTTTATATGTGTATATGTGTATGCATGTGTGCGTGTGTGTGTGTGTGTGTGTGTGTGTGTGTGTGTGTGTGTGTGTGTG
>NC_068986.1:84576301-84577303 GCF_001194135.2 Octopus bimaculoides | reverse complement strand
ATATATATATATATATATATATATATATATATATACCCTCTGTCACTTTAACGACGTTTATAAATTTGCCTTTAGCTGGTTAAATTGCTAATAAGCCATCCATGTTATTTATAGATTTCACTTCTACCGTTTTTGAAATCAGCACGTTTTCAACAGTTTTTCTTATAATTTGACGAGGTGAGTTGCGCTTACCCTAGGCGCAGTGAGCGTCACTGACGAGAATTCATTAAAATTCTAAATGCACCAAATTCTAAATCACGTGATATGACTATCGCTGCGACCGTATGAAGCTTTGTCTCCCTTATCACCTTATTAAGATACTGCTCTTGTAGCTAATGAGTTGTTTTGACTCTTATTTGTAGCAATGCTGGGACCACTTTGTACCCTCTATCATTATAGGGACATCTGTAAATTTGCCTTTATGTTGTTAGATTGCTAATAAGCCAAGTAATCTTTGATAAGATCCCAGGTTATGGTTCATCACAATTCTATATTGTAAATCCGTGGATGGGTTCCAGAGAAACTGTTTTTTTAACAGAATGATATTTAAGAGACAAGTTAAAAATAATGGTCATTACCTATAATTCCTTAATTTGAGCAAATTTGGATGTTTCCAGTAGTCATTATAAGTACATTATTGATAGCTTTACTTAATCGGTTTATTGATCAATTGAGACAAATTGAACCGCCTAAGAAAATTAAGGCTACTTTCATCAGAACCATTTCTGGCAGAGCATTGCAGAAAGTACTCTGCTTGCTATAGCCAGAAATAGCTCTGACGAAAGTAGCTTTAATCTTCCTAGGTCGTTCAATTTGCCTCAGTTGATTTATCGACCAGTTGCATAAACCTATCAGCAATGTGCCTATAATGACTACTGGATACAGCTGTAAGCCAAATTTGCTTATACAATGGAATCAAATGTAATGACCATTATTTTCAACTTGTTTCTGATATATATATATATATATATATATATATATACCTTCTACATATATATATAT
>NC_068986.1:84572890-84576291 GCF_001194135.2 Octopus bimaculoides | reverse complement strand
TGTGTGTGTGTGTGTGTGTGTGTGTGTGTGTGTGTGTGTGTGTGTGTGTGTGTGTGTATGCATGTGTGTTTAGTTTCATTTTTCAGTGCAATGACGCTTACAGAAATGGACGGACCAGCTTGCTAAAAAGCCACACCCTATAAATATGGATGACTAGGTGTTATTTCAGTCTATAACTGCACGATGACAGGTAAAAAAAAATGACCACATTTGAATATCAAATTCAGAGCGCCATCTAAATATCATGTGGTATTTATTTGGCACTTCTGGTATTCCACAATTATTAATTCCAATCATTATATTAAGTTAGAAAACAATTTATTCATCATCAAATCAATATCTGCAATTACATTAATTTTATATTATCTATATATATATTAATTTTAAGTCCTCAACATTCGATAGTTTGTTATCATTGAAACTATAACGACACATATAATGTGTGTCACAGGAATTCTGAGTCTCTCCCCATTGTTTCCATAATTACAGTTAGTCGTGTTACAGCACATGGTACAGTCCACTTTTAATACACCAAAGAGATACCTTTTACATCCAGGTATACAGCTGTCGACACATTCGCGAGTTATTTTCGTAATCCTCTTAAACATACTGCTCGTCTTCACCTGAAATATAGTTTATGCAATTTAATTTTTTAAATGTTTATCAAAAAACGTTAAATAAAAATAAGAGCAATGACCACGAAACTTTTATTCACTGAATAAGTAACCATTAAGTTATTTATTCAAAACCATAAGTGCATCGGGGAAAATGCCATACGTTGGTTGTTTCGGATTTTTACGCTCTGCGTTCACCATGCTTTCCATTGCTCAGTGGTGGATAAAATTAAACACGTACTAGAGTCGATTGCACCAATTAACCTCCCCTCCCCTTAAAATTTCTAGCATTATGCCTAAGTTAGAAATTATTTTTTTCATTATTGTTATTATTATTATTATTATTTATTATTATTATTAGTAGTAGTAGTAGTAGTAGTAGTAGTAGTAGTAGTAGTAGTAGTAGTAGTAGTAGTAGTAGTGATTTGACGCAGATTCGGTCTTGTTCCTGACAACATTTATGTAGGAAGCGGGTTACTACCTGTAACATTTAGGTATCTACTTGCTTTCAACAGTCTTTTAAGCACTTAGACCCCTCCCTACCCGATGATCTTTCCTGTCCTTTAGAGGTTAACTTTCTATAGTAGCTCTACAGAACATTCTATTCAATCTCTTTCAACCATTTCTCTATACCTTTGCTTACAGTTTTCAATACACCAATTATTACAGGCCATTATTACTGAATCAGAATTTAATATTTAAAAAGGAGCAGGTATACTTGATTGAATCGACCACAAGTTAACCCCAGAAGAATTGAACTGCAAAGAGAAGATGGTTACCGATACACATATATACATAAAATGATATATTAAAATGACACAAGGCCACAGATATGTGAGATGGAGTATAGTCGTTCGAATTAGCACTTATTACTTTTGTATTGTCTCCGCTCTTTTTGCTGGTAAACCTCTTCATGGTACCTACCAACATCTAGGTTAGGTGAGTCAGTAAGAGTTGATTCAATCAGTAATTTGGTACAACAACACAGGTAACAGTAACAAAAGCATTATCGACCGTAATAGATCAACCAGTGGCAACTCTCACATGGGTTTATAACCACTGGTTGTTATTGATTTGTTTAATTTCTAATAGTCTAATCGATAGTATTCAATAGTTATTAGCCGGTGTTAAACGTTCTAAGCAATATGGATCAAATTATGATTAATTATTTACTATTTTTGATTTCACTTCAGCAAAGGTAAGATTCAGTACAAAGTATTCCGCATGAAATTGATTGGTTAAACATTTTATATGTTATTATGATTATTAACAAAGGCAACCAGTTGGTCAAATTGGTTGAATGTCAGGGAAAATATGCTCTGCAGTATTTAGTTCAAATCCCATTAGGATCAACTTTGCGTTTCCTTCTTTTCAGGTCGATAAAATAAAGTTCCAGATCAGTGCTAGGGTCGATGATATCGACTAACACCTTCCCATTAAAATTGCTGACCATGTGCCCAAATCAGAAGCCATTAAAGGTGACGAGCTGTCAGAATTATTAGAGCGTCGGAAAAACGCCTTGGGATATTTGTCCAGGTTCTTTATATTCTATTCAAGTACTATCGAGCGCCGCTTTGCCGTTCATCCTTCCGTGGTTGATATAACATGTGCTAGTCAAATGCTATGTTGATGGTATCGACTGGCTTCTTCCCGTTAAAATTACTGGCCTTGTACCTAAGTCAGATCATTACGCCCTTCTTCTTCTTCTTCTTCTTCATTATTATTATTATTATTATTATTATTATTATTATTATTATTATTATTATTATTATTACTATTGTTAAGTAGTTTTATTTTTATAACATGTTTTCACTTCACTACCGAGCGCAGCTCTGTGTGCCTTGGGTATGTGCTGTGGTTTGCTGTGATGCTCTTATGGTTACTGTATTGAAAGTGTTTTGCGTAGGATGTGTGCAGTGCCCAGTAGTGCAATTTTCTGTATGTTATATATATTTGTAAGTCTTGGTGTTTTTTCTATGTATATGTCTGAATATTTTTTTATTAAACCTAAAGCACCTACTATGATAGGAATTGTTTCTGTTTTTAGATTCCACATTCGAGTTACCTCTATTTCCAGGTCTTTGTATTTTGAAAGTTTCTCCATTTCTTTTAGGGAAACGTTGTCATCTGCTGGTATTGATACATCAATTAGAAAGCATTTTTTGCCTTGAGATGCTACATTTTTTCAATTTCTATTAGCAAGTCTTTAAATTTACTGATCTTGTCAAATTCTTTCGCTGCTCTATTGTGATCGCAAGGAATACTCATGTCAATTAATAAACACATCTTTATTGTCTGATCTTTTATTATAATATCCGGTTTATTAGCTTTTGTAGTTTTCTCGGTATGAACGGGGAAGTCCCAGCGAATCGACACATTTTCTCGTCCCGTTTCATTCCAGTTCGTGCTTCACAACGTTCAATATACACATACTTTTTCACGTCTGGCTGTATAGCCTTCTTTGTTTGTTTATTTCACCATTTCGTTTTCCTGTCTTGTTTTCTGTCCGCCACTACATTCCTCCATGGAACAAATTTAATTTGTGTCCGTGGGAAGAGCCATTGTAACGATGCGTCCTGCCCTAACTCATCGAAACGCCAGTGTTATAATGGTATCAGCTGATGAAGGAAATGTTCTCTATGTGGCCTGTGTGTTTTCTGTACCCTGTTTATGATTTTGTCCATGTTTCTTTGCAACATCATGCACCCAGATATGCATCTATATATATACATGTAGATGAAGGTATGTACATACATGTACATATATATGCATATACTCATATATATA
>NC_068986.1:84571456-84572269 GCF_001194135.2 Octopus bimaculoides | reverse complement strand
TATATATACGACGGGGTTCTTTTCAGTTTCTGCCTACCAAATTCACTCACAAGGCTTTGGTCGGTCCGAGGCTATAGTAGAAGACACTTGCCCAAGGTGCCACGCAGTGGGACTGAACCCAGAACCATGTGGTTGGTAAGCAAGCTACTTACCGCACAGCCGCTCCTACGCCTATATATATATGATTGTTTATGGTAACGGCGAATTTTGAAGCAGTTGAAGCTACAAAATTAACGTCTAAATATTGGGTAAAAAAACTAGAAAAAATCGAGGGCTTCAAGCCCTCATCTAACACGCTATTGCCTCCAAACACATTGCTTATATAGCCACCGCATACAGCGGTGTTAAGTTATTGGATATACCAATTTACATATTAGACGCATTCCTGGGGCTGGTATGTAAACATTCAAGATTTGTAGTAGGCAACAGTGGGTTAGAGGAGTGCTGAAGAAGGGGCGACAACCCCCGAAATATGGCATACACACTCATTACCCAGTTTTATCTGCGATAACATTGCCTGTTTACATCTGATGTGTGGATACGAAAAGTGCTGACTATAAGTTCTATAGAAGATCTATAGAAATAACTTTAACAAAATATCATTATTTAGACGCAGGAGTGGCTGTGTGGTAAGTAGCTTGCTTACCACCCACACGGTTCTGGTTTCATTCCCATTGCGTGGCACCTTGGGCAAGTGTCTTCTACTATAGCCTTGGGCCGACCAAAGCCTTGTGAGTGGATTTGGTAGACGGAAACTGAAAGAAGCCCGTCATATATATGTGTATATATATATATATATATATATATATATAT
>NC_068986.1:84569461-84571446 GCF_001194135.2 Octopus bimaculoides | reverse complement strand
AGCAGCAGTAGTAGTAGTAGTAGTAGTAGTAGTAGTAGTATTAGTAGTGGTGGTGGCGGTGGTGGTGGTGGTGGTGGTGGTGATGGTGGTGGTAGTGGTGTGTTGTATTAGCTCCAAAGCAGATCTTATACCCTTTTACAGTAAATGTTAGATAAACAATATTCCATCTGTTGTATTTTTAATCATTTTTCAGACTTGAGTAGCTAAGATACATTATCTAACATCTCTTATCTTTTAAAACGGTGGGTTGTGATGTAGGAGAGATTTAGCTTCAATATCACGCTGTTCCTACAATCACGTACTGTTTATGTTTCTATTGTTGTAATTTAAAAGAAAATGAGCTGAAAGAAACTACTCAGAATGACCATTGACATGTACAGTTGAACAAAAAGACAAGTACAAGTATAATAAACACCGTATATGATAAATTTGGTATTTATTGACATTATCTCCACTTCCAAAGACAATTAACGACTACTTGGTGACAAATGACTTACGCACGCATATGTGTACACAATCGTATATATAACCTCTTTATAACATAGAGAGTATCTAGGGCATATTATAGAGAGTATCTAGGGAATATTATAGAGTTTATCTACTACTATGTAATATATAGTTATATATTGACTTGACATTTTGGCACATGGCCAACAATTTCGGAGGAGCGGGTGGGTCGATTACATCGACCCCAGTGCTCAACTGGTACTTATTTTATTGACTCCGAATGGATGCAAGGCAAAGTCGACCACAGTGGAATTTCAACTCAGAACTTAAAGACGGACGAAATACCGCTAAGCATTTCGCCCGGCGTGTTAACGATTCTGACAAATCGACGCCTTATATATAGTTATATATTAAACTGATGCTATTATTTTAAAGTTACTTTGAGACAAAGAACGGAACATTTATTCATAGGATGACTCAATATTGGGAACAGAATAGAATTTATTATAATATTCGTGTTGACTAACATTTCAAATATTTGAATAACGTTTTAATATAAAAGTACCATCATTCTTGTTTCGTTTCATTGATCTGACGGTAGCTTTCACTGAAGAGACACGACTAAGTCAAAACAACAGTGGTTAATTATATTCACGTTCAAATTTGTATTAATGTATTAAGAATGAATATATATGACAGCCTTTTGAATCTCGCTGCTTTCTGTGCACATGGTAATTTATTATTGGTTTGACAGACATCAGTACGCATCAAAAATAATTTGTTTGCTGAACTCTATAAACAAGAGCCACCATTCTTGTTTAGTTTCTTTGTTGAGGGTGGCATTGACTGAAGTGACAGAACCAGGTCGAAACACTAATATCCCTTATACGAATGAATTAAGTGTGTTGTCAACACGCATTGTCTAAAAGGAGATGTTTACCGAAGACTAAATACATCAGCGATTAACATTCACATTCAAATCTGCCGGAACGTATTAAGAATGAAAGTGTAAGTCATCGTTTTGATTCTTGCTGTTCTCTGTCCACATGATAATTTATTAAATTATAAAAAACTATTGCTTCATTATCCCATAAATGAATAGTTATCGTGTCTTTTGATTGAAGAGACACAACAAAGTCAAAACACCGGTGTCTCAAATGTCCCTTGCAACAATGAATCGAATGTGTTGTGAACACACATTACCTGAAAAGATTATTATTGCTGTAGAGTAGGGTGTGCGAATTGCTCAGACTGCACAAGGTAGCTATTTTATGCACACGCGTTTACTGTATCAAGGTATGTTATATTTAAGGAAGAGGGTGGCCAATATAATTATAGTAAAGGAGAACCAAAAATTCAACTTTACCAATGTTTATTTGATTCCATTACTGGCTGAAAATTTTTAATACACTAAATCTGCCAACATTATGAAGTAACTTCGAGCACTCAGAAACAGCTGTCGGGCTTGTAACGCCTTCTACCCTCTAATTCTTTGAATCTATGTAATCTGAGAAAGTTTGCTGTATATATATATATAT
>NC_068986.1:84566765-84569269 GCF_001194135.2 Octopus bimaculoides | reverse complement strand
TATCATTATCATTATCATCATCATCATCATTATTATTATTATTATTACTATTATTATTATTCATAAGAAATAATAATATTAGTGTATTAGTAAGCCGCAAGCATAAAAACCATATAAGAAAATTAATAAATATATATGAAAATATATATAATTTGGGCACTAAGAAGCACCAGCTTCGCTAAAAATAGGAGTCATAGAAACTCCGAAGCCAGAGGAATTATCACTCAATTTTTACAGGCATGGTGAAAAAAAAAGCTAAGTGAATAAGAATTGTCTCTTACCTCTGCAAGATTGCAAAAGGAATGGCAGTTAACCTGGTATCATGATTTCGAACTTAGCGCCAAAGAAGCACTCGATTAGTTGCTATTTTTTTTGCAATCTTGCAGAGGTAAGATACAATTCTAATTCACTTAGAAAGTAATGTCCAAAAGTAAAGAGAGCTTAGAAAAAAGTGTATATATATAGATAGAGTATAGAGAAGGGAGCATAAGAAACAACGAGAAAACATTCTGCAGGCGAAGATTGCTTCGGTCGTCGCTGTCACACACGGATTATACACACAAGCTAACGGAAGAAATGCTTATAATCCTGAAGATACAGAAGAATTCCTAACAATTCGATTGTATGAGGTATCAGAAAAAGACAGAGCTTGCAATAACTTAAAGTACCGGCTGCAATTTCTGTCTCGAACAAAACATGTCTGGTATTTATTTAATTTCAGGAAAAATCTCAAAAAGAATGCAATTACTCTAAGATCGGATTTTAAAAAATGCTTCCCTTACCTGGCAGTAATATTGTTGAACCGTGCATTGTTGAATCGGAAGTGTTTTAGAACCTTTTAGACAAGGGTCGCTTGTTTGCCAGTACTTCTTGAAAGCTGTTGAACAAGCATAACAGCTAATCGTCTTGTTAGGCGTTAGACTTTGAGAGTTCGCTGTAAATTAGAAATTGCTGTCGATAAATTAACTGAACATTTTCTCCAAAACTTTGTAAAAGGGAAAATGGGTTGAAATGATTGATTAAAGAAGCAATGAAAAGATATATGCTGTTGGAAATGTGGTTTAATAATGTGATTTAGAACGTTTTAAGAAATGAAGGAATGAAAGATGTAAATGTGTCAAAGGTATAATAGCCCACAACCTCGGTACCAAAGTGTACATATGAAATGAAGATAAGAACATACCTGACATCCAGTGATCAAAAATAATTCTATCAATTAGTGTTAATAACAGATTAACCCAGGAGTTAAAGGAAAAAGAATAAAAGATCGGTGCCAACACACACATAAACGCAATCGCACACTCACACATAGAGATACGTACACATACTATTAATCGGATCATCGGATAAAGTGCATTGTGCAATCTAGTTACTACTTTTTACATTCTTAGTTAAAATCCTTGAGTAGGGTACATCATTTCACTTTGCTTCAGTTCTTTGGTTGAAAATGAGAAGCAGGTGAGTACCAGCCTAGTACTAGTGCCACCCTCCAGCTGTCACATATTCGATGCTCTGCTGGGTCAGGGATGAGAGGGCCGAGAGAGTGCCTATGTCTGCTCGTGACCACACAGGCACCTAAAATAGTAACCAAGAACACGGTACCACAACACTCGCTTGCGTTGACGGGTAAGTTTTTTTTTAATTTTTTTTTTTTTTTATATGGGTTGGAATGCCATTTATGGGTCTGAAACAATTTCGCTGTAAAGTACCACAGTATATTTTTGTGGTATATAAATAAGTCTTAATGAATAATACAATAGTGTAGTGGGGAATAAGAGTTTCAGAGAACTTTTGCAATAAAGAGTGGTAGAGGAAGGAAAGAGGAAAGAAAGGAAGAAATCAAACATTTAAAGTGTGCGCATAAAAAGGAAAGGATAGTAGAAACACTTTTCCTGGTATTACAGTTAAACCTATATAGAAACTATCTGGCTGGCAAAAAAGGGATTACTGATTGTTTAGATGTTATTATTAAATTTAACCACATTGTGAGACTAAACAAAGCTCTTTAACATAAATCACTGAATGAAGCTTGTCTGTTGCCCGTCTGTAACAGGCACTCCTATAAAAATCAAATATCAAGTAACTACGGTATATCTATATATACATTAACATATAAAGAATCAATAATCCCTTTCGTAATAAAAATAGTTTCCATACTAGTCCTTCCTTTTATCTCCCACGCTTTAAGTGTTTGTTATCTTGCTCTTATCATTAGCGCTTTCTCTTCCTCGTTGTTCTATTTAAAACTCATATTTTCCGCACAACTAATCAAAACATCCATAAAGACGGTTTTTTTATATACCACAAAATATACTATTATAGCACACCTACCTTGCAGCTAGATCGCTCACCTTACGAGCTGAAGTCAAATAAAGGTATATAAGATTTGGAAAACCAAAGTAATTTACAGTCCGATTAAAGCTCTACAACCAAAACTCAAAAGTAACTGCGAACCTTTTCTTTGAAAATATTTATATGCATATATATATATATATATATATATA
>NC_068986.1:84563399-84566654 GCF_001194135.2 Octopus bimaculoides | reverse complement strand
ATATATCAAATGAGCTTTCACCCAGTTCCTGCCTACCAAATTCACTCACAAGCAGCCTCCATATCACCCCAAAACTATACATTACCTTTTTCTTTAAAAATCTGGCAGATCAAATAAGATAATACCCAGCTAGATACGTCATATCAGGAATAAAAAGGAGGTGTTCCCAGTTAAGATGTTTTTAATCGTTGCTTTACTGGAATGAGGAACTGAACAACGGCCAAACAACAGATACGTATATACACAATCAATTATATATACTTAAATATATAATATGAAGATGAGTGAATGAGAGAAAACTCATGGTCGTTCGACTTGCTAGTAATTGCAATCAACAATCACCCTCAGTCACAACGTCTGTAAGTAACAGAAAAAGAACATGTTGAGTAATATAGCGCAGCATATACAAGACGAGCAACATGGTCAAGGGTGGAGTTCCTTTAAACACGGGTCTACTCGATTGAGGCTGATTCTGAACTTGACAACAAAAAACATCAACAGTAACAACAGACAACGACAGCAACAAACCCACAACCATCAATGACATCGACAAAAACAACAGCAACAACAAAAACAACGGCAACATCAGTGGTGGCAACAATAGCATATGGTAGTAGTTACTTGTAGTCCGTGAAAGACGATCCTACAATTTTTTTGCTGAACAATCTACATAAAGGATTTGTTTATAGTCATGAAATGTTTATGCTGTACATTAGCTCTCTCTCTCTCTCTCTCTCTCTCTCTCTCTCTCTCTCTCTCTCTCTCTCTCTCTCCCAATCAATCAAATCGACATTGATTATACAGGCGCACAGTGTACCACGTGTCAGATGTCGAAGTGAACTCAGAGTAGCGTAAGATAAGGTATTTTGCTCAAGAACACAAAGCACCACCCAGTCCAAGAGTTGAAACCAGGATCTCGTGATCGTGAGTGAAACACCCTGATTAGGAGACCATGCACCTTTACAAATAACATATGGTATACAGAAAAACCAACAAATGTCATTTTCTAAACTTGAAATTGCGTCATATTAATGCAGATTTCTATCAGCTAGTGTTACAAACATGACACAACACTCTTCTGCAGATCCTCCCACTTAGTCACACAAGCTTACATTACTTATATTTCTCTTCTAGCTCGCAGTATCAAGTGTTCTATTGTTTGAAGTTTTTAGATTACTAATGGGTTGGCAACTAAGTTCCCACCATTTTTTTTAAAATTTGAGTTTTTTAAAAGGTTTAATAAAAAATAACACCTAATTAATCAATAATGTATTCACCCTTGTTTACAACTTCTTCCCAACGTTCAACAAGATTTTCAATACCTCGTTGGTAGAAATCACCCGTTTCGACTGGAAAAATTGATCCAACCAAGCTCTCAACTCTGCATCAGTATTGAACGAAACTCTACGTATAGCATTTGAAAGAGATTGAAAGAGGTGGAAATCCGTTCGTGCCAAATCAGGAGAGTACGGTGGGTATGGCAACACTTCCCAGCCATGCGTTTGAATGGCTTCCTTGGACATATTGGCGATAGGAAAGCGGCCGTTGTAGTGCAGCAGAACTCCATGCTGCCGATTAGGTCTTTTCTCTTGAATAGCCGTGTTGAGTCGTTCCATCTGTTGAACATAGAGTTCCGCGTTGACAATTTAGTTTCATTCAAGCAATTCGTAATGGATAATCCCTTCCCAGTCCCACCATACGCACAACATCGTTTTACGCGGATGAAGATCTTGTTTCCCGCGCGGTGTCGCTTGTTTACCGGAGCTAAGCTATTCCACATGCTGCTTCATATTGATGTACAGACACCAGTTTTCGTCGCCAGTAACGAATCGGTAAAGAAATCGTTGCTTATGTCCATGAGTTGAGCGGTGACGAGTAAGCAAACCAGCGGAGATTGTGGCTCATTGATTTTTGTTGTAGTCACTTAAATCATGCGGAACCCAAGCTCCATACTTCTGAACCTTTCCCATCGAGTGAAGATGCTTCTCTATAGCAGTGTGGGAGTATGCCATTTTCTCTGCCAGCTCCCTTGTCGTCTGACGAGAATTTTCGTGCAAAATTTGGGTTAATCTCTCTTCATCGATCTCAACTGGACGACCAGAACGAGGTGCATCTTTGAGGTCAAAATTTCCATTTTTGAACTTGGCATACCAATCACAAGCGGTTCTTTCAGCTATAGCAGCCTCTCCATACACAGCACAAATGTCGTGAACAGCTTTTGCAGCCTTAGAACCTTGATTAAAAACAAAAAGAAGGAGGTGTCGAAAATGCTCGTTTTTCTTAACTTGACATTCCGGTTTAATGATCTGAAAATAAACAAAAATTAAATAAAATTAAAGAGAAAAAAATAGATTCCAAAATGATTCAAAAATAGAATTCTCGAATCCAAAATTTAAAACGCAATAAATTCCAAAATTTTAAAAAGCGGCGGGAACTTAGTTGCCAACCCAATATTTATTTGCGCAAATCCTCACTAACGTCCCTGACATCCACGCCTTTTAACCATAAAGCTTGACGTGAAATACGCCAAAGGTGTGTCCTGTATATTTAAATTATACTCTGAATAGTACGAAGTAATATTTCTATATTTCAAGGTATATCAAGTATAAATTTGAGAATAATACAATAAAAATAGCGGATAATAATAACTCAATAAAAAAAGCACATATAGAAAATTTATGTAAGCAAACAGTAAAAAGAAAATGGATGGAAAAGGAGTAAATTATTAATAGAAATCAATAAATAAACAAAGCAGAAGCATGCACATTGTTCCAATTGTACTGGTGTTTTCCCTCTGCAGTTTTGAGATAACCTAAATCATTCACAATATTATCAGCATGATAGTGAGGCTGGGGTGCTGTCATAGTCCAGCACCACCCGACAATCATCCACGACTTAATACAATAACAATAACTATTTTGCAGAACCAGCCTTCATTTCTTCCAATTTCTTATTTCTTTACAGCCCACAAGGGACTACACACAGAGGGAACAAATAAGGACAGACAAACGGATTAAGTCGATTATATCGACCCCAGTGCGTAACTGGTACTTATTTAATCGACCCCGAAAGGATGAAAGGCAAATTCGACCTCGGCGGAATTTGAACTCAGAACGTAGCGGCAGACGAAATACCGTTAAGCATTTCGCCCGGCGTTGCTAACGTTTCTGCCAGCTCGCCGCCTTCATTTCTTCCAATTTCTTATTTCTTTACAGCCCACAAGGGACTACACACAGAGGGAACAAATAAGGACAG
>NC_068986.1:84557968-84560468 GCF_001194135.2 Octopus bimaculoides | reverse complement strand
ATTTCATGTTGTTTGCACATGAAGGCAGCATGACCCTCCCCGAACACAACAAGATTTTGACAAGTAGTGTTTACTGGGTTATTTTTAAGTTGTAAGGTTTCCATAAAAGCGTTATTGTACACTTCCTACACACTTTCTACTTCTCGTATGTGTTTTAGCAGTTAAGTTACCTTTTTAGTATCAGCAAGAATGAAATTTATTATAGATGATAACTTTGTTCATTTAAACTAACTAAAGTAAGTTTATTTATTTCTTCATTAAAATTTGCATTATATGTTTTATCTTTTACCTTTTTTCTTTTTTGTTTCAGTTATCTGACTGCAGCCACACTGGAGCACCGATTCAAGCGATTTGTAATGCTACTGAATAACTCAGTAGTTCTTAGTAAACAGATTTATAAATCACCTATTGTTTTCATTTAAGTATCATAGATTGACTTGGGATTGTAATATGTAATAACCGTAAAGGAGACTCGTGGAGAATCTAAAAGTATAAGCTTATGATAATTCCTTTCTTTTACAGGCATACATATGCACAATTAATTTTCGAAACTGGCTTACACACACACACACACACACACACACACACACTTATACATGCCAGTCTCACATTTCTTTAAAATGTAAAATAAATGCCAAATGACATTTTTTAACATGAAACATTGCAGCAGTCAGTCCATTTCCAAGAACAATGCTTAGCTATTGTTTTCACTTTGATCTTGTAATAACCTATATCCAGTAAACTTTCTCATCGTTTCTTTCCCCACTTCATAACCTTTCTTTCTTCATTTCCTTTTACTGACCTTTATGCTTACACAGTTTCTTGGCTTTAACTATTAACATAGTTTACTAACTTGAATAAAATAAAAATTCCTTTCGTTGAAATTCTTAACAAATTGAAAAACACAATATGTACACCTCATTCTTTTGACAGAACTTATTTATTTAAAAAACACAAGGAGGGAACTATTTCTTCACTGGTCGGGAAGTTCTAGTCAACTGATATAAATGTTGAAAATAATAAGTGTTTGAAAAAAAGAAACGTTGAACAAAAAGAGAGAAAATGATTACATTTAAACAGACACTAAGACACTTCAAGCAACATAAACACATTTTTGGTAATATTGTAAGAGAAGAAATTTGCTGGCGCTTCTAATCCAAGGGAGTCATTCGATATAAATCAGCTCCCGAAAAAATGAAATAATAATAAATAAAACAACACGGCAAAGGTTATATTGCGAAAGATGGTGTTTCCTTGACTGTGGAATACAGTATCTGACTACAACGAGCTTGAAAAAAGAAAATGAGGTGATCATTAAAGAGTAAATCTGCTCCAAATTTGTGAGCCAATTAGATGATAAACTATTTGTAAAACACTTCACTAGAAAGCAGCTACCCAGAGGACATAGAGAGATTGGAACAAAGTCCAATGTTCTCACTTACTTTCGGCAGTCTCGGCACTGATACCAAGAGGAAAAGGTATTTGGTATTGGGGAATGCTCTGACCACACATTTTGCTCCACACCTCTGGGGTGAGCTTTGTTTTTCATCCCACCGAGGTCGATAAAACAAAGTTACAACTTACGTTACCCCTTACGATCAAAACTGTTGATTTTGTGCCTAATTTAGAAACCTTTAATTAATGGACGGTTGGCTGGTAGAATCGTTAGAGCTTCAGTCAAAAGGCATTAGGTTATTTCTTTAAACTTTCAAAGCTCTGGTTTCAAATCCAGCTGAGTTCAACTTTACTTTCATTCTTTGGGTGTCGACGAAATAAATTACCAGCCACCTACTGTAATTAGTTTTCTCAACTTTCCGCCGTTTTTCGTAATTGTTTGTCTTTTGTATTAATATAAAAAATATATATAAAGGACGGTGAACTAACAGAGTCGTCCCAGAGCCGGAAAAAGAGAGTCGCTACTTGTTTCGGCCCTTTACCTTTATATTCGATTTTTGCCGATTTCATGCTTTCGGGAGCGATAAAATAAAGTACCACTCAAGTACTGTGGTCGATGGCATTGACTAATGCCTTACCCTCAAAATGTTGAGCCCTTTGCCTCAATCAAAAGCCATTAGTATTAAAGCAGCAAGCTGGCAGAATCGTTAACACGCCAGGCGAAATGCTTGGCAGTTTTACGTTCTGAGTTCAAATTCCGCCGAGGTCCACTTTGCTTTTCATCCTTTCGGGACCGATAAATTAAGTACCAGTTGGGTACTGGGGTCGATCTAATCGACTGGCCCCCTCCCCAAAAAATTTCAGGCCTTGTGCTTAGAGTAGAAAAGAATATGCTTAGCAGTATTTCGTCTGTCCTTACATTCGGAGTCGTGTGCTTATAGTAGAAAGTATTATTATTATCATTTAAGACAACGAGCACATCGGACAAAATACTTCATTCTTTTATACGCTTCAGCCTTGAGGCTGCAGCCATGCTGGGGCAGAGCAATTCTTCCGGCTCTTTCCCTTCTGGGTTGAAGTCCCGCCGAGGTCAACTTTACTTTTC
>NC_068986.1:84555499-84557692 GCF_001194135.2 Octopus bimaculoides | reverse complement strand
CTTTCATTCAACATAGCTCGGTCGTTTATTGCTATCTATTTCTATCGGCTACTCAATCCTCTCAAAACTAGAGTCTTTATGTCATGTTGGTAAAAAAAAAAATTACTGTTAGTGAAATACATCAAAATTCATTGCCTGTCTCCTTAAAGTTAGGTGCAAGATATAGCACAAATATTCAGGCATAAATTCATCAGATAAACTGGTAATTTGTGTACTAGAGTACACCCACCCACCCACACACACACTACGCACACACACACACGCGCACACACGTATGCACACACACACACGCACACACACATACACACACACACACACACACTCGTATTTGTAAGGGATTCTCCCGATTCTAGACGACAGATGTGGGTTCGGCAATCTTTTGCCCAACAACCACACAAATGATTTGCTTATAGTGATCAAATGTTTGCGTTGACATAGGCTCACTCCATCTATCATTGTCTACATTGTTTGTGCAGGTGCACAACTGTGCTACACGTCAGATGTTGAAATGATCGCAGAATAACATGAAATGAAGTTTTGCTCAAGAACACAACGCAACACTAGGTCTGGGAAACGAAATCACGATCTCGCTACCGTGAGGGCAATACCTTAACCACTGGGCCATGTGCCCTTACTATATACATACATAAATACATACATACATGTGTGTGTTTGTGTGCTTTTGTGTATATGTATATACGCTTGAATATACATTGAATATACATATGCACAAATATGTGTATACGTATATAAAGTCATAACTATGTGTGTGCGTACATACATAAATATATAAATATATATATATATTTATATATGTATGTATGTATATGCGATGATCGGGTGAAAAGTTCATAGCTAACCAAGATACTCTCATGGAATGTGACCAAATGAGGTTTATTTTACATACTCTCCTTTGTGTCCCACACACTTCTCCCATCGGTATTGCTGTACTTGTATTTCATTGGTGAAGAAGCCTCCATCCTGTTGGTCAAAAAACGTCAACAGCAAATTTGATGTCATCGTCACTGCGACACTGGATCCCAGTCAAGTGCTTTTTAATGTTGGGGAAGAGATGATAGTCAGATGGAACCAAATCAGGAGAATAGGAGGGTGATGAACCAGTTGAAAACTGCAGTCATGCACAGCAGCCACTGAAACTAAGGACTTGTGTGCTGGAGCATTGTCCTGACGAAACAAAACTCCTTTCGTCAGATTTCCTAGGCGTTTGGCCTTGCCTGCCTTTCATAACTATCTTAACAAGTTGGCCTAATATTCTCCATTGATGGCGTGGACCTTTTGAAAACATTTAATGAGCACAATGCCTTTTGCATCACAAAATTGAGGCCACCACCTTTCTTGCAGATAAAACGGTCTTGACTTTCTTTGGAGCAGGTAAGTAGGAGTGTTTCCATTGCATTGATTGTCTCTTTGTCTCTCGCTCAAAGTGATGAAGACAACGATCATCCATGGTTAGGAAACGTTCAAAGAAATCAGCTGAGTCTGTCTCAAATAATGTCAGATTTTCCCGTGATGTGATCAGCCAGGTGCGCTTTTGATCAGGTGTCAGATGAACCCACCGAACAAACACTTTCGTCATGCCAAGTTCTGGGATATGCTAACAGCATTGGCTATTTGATTTATAGTTAATCGCCTGTCATCCATCACCATATGTTAAACACGATGAGTGTTTTCCTCGGTGGTGGCAGCTGCAGGACGTCCAGACTATGGGGCATCTTCAAGACTCCCCATTCTCCTCCAAAAATCAGCTGTCCATTTATACACTGTTGATAAAACTGGAGTATCATCCCCTAATATAACAAACATTTCGGCATGAATGTCTTTGGGGGCTAAACCCTTTTTCTGCAGGTACTTGATAACACCACGATGCTAAAATTTGACCATTTTCCAGAGAAGTTGCTAATGCTGACTTTAGAAGTCGTCTTTGAACAGTCATATGTCAGCTTAACTGGAAGAAAACAATGCAGTTTTTAATATAAAAAAAAAGGAAGGGCTGAAATTAAAGCATGCGAAATTTCACAGCTCAGGTATCAAAGTATCACTCTATAGTCAGCCTATGAACTTCTCAGCCAACCCTTGTACATGAATATGTATGTGTGTATGTGTGTGTGTGTGCGCGTGTGTGTGTGTGCGTGTGTGTGTAAACACACACACATATATATATATATATATATA
>NC_068986.1:84552841-84553763 GCF_001194135.2 Octopus bimaculoides | reverse complement strand
ATATATATATATATATATATATATATATATACATATATGTATATATACACACTCATTTTATGTATTCATATGTTTATATGTATATATAAGCTCAATAACTACCATATATGTGCGTATGTAAATACATACTTGTACTTATATATATGAATGCTTATACTCACAGACACACATATACGCATATATGAATTTTGTATACACCATTCCACATACGCACAAACACACACACAAGCACACGCATACACAAACGCACTACATATACAAGTTTAGTCGATTATTACTTCTACCACAACTATCATCACCGCTACTACCAGCCTAACCCTCATCTCTAGCCAACATCCTACCACCACCACCATTTCAACTACAAGATTCAGATTTCCCTTGGTTCATACAAAATCATGAACGAACATGTACGTCTGATTTTTATTGGCATCGAATGTACAGGCATAGAGGGCATTGGTCGGGTGGAGGATGATAGAGTGATCGATAATGATTGATTGTGTTATCTGGTTGTTTGTGTGTTTATATATACGTAAACATACATATGTATGTATGTATGTATGTATGTATGTATGTATGTATGTATGTATGTATGCATGTGCTTGTATGCATGCATGTATGCATACATACATGTTTGTATGTATGCATGGACGTATGTATGCATATTTGTTTGTATGTATGTCTGCATGTATGTGTGTATATGCGCTTGTATGTATTTATGATGGTTGTGTGGTTAAGGAAATCGCTTTGTAGCAACTTGATTTCGGGTTCAGTTCCACTTCGTGATACATTGGGCAAGTGCTTTCTACTATGGCACCCCACGTCAACCAATACCTTCTGAGTGAATTTGCTAACTGGAAACTGTGTAGAAGCCTATCGTATATATACATACATATATATATATATATATATATATATATATATA
>NC_068986.1:84546892-84552589 GCF_001194135.2 Octopus bimaculoides | reverse complement strand
ATATATATGCGTATGTGTGTGCATGTATATGTGCATGTTTGCTTCCCAACCACGACCACCATCATCACCATCACCACTTGGCAACTGGTGTTATTTTGTTTACGTCCCCGTAAATTAGCGGTTCGGTAAAGGGGTACGATAAAATAAATACCAAGCTTAAATATATGTACTGATGTCGATCTGTTCGATGAAAACCTTTCAAGGCGATGCCCCAGTATGGCTGTAGTAAACGATTAAAGATGTATGTATGTATGTATGTATGTATACATGTATGTATAGACTCAGCATAGCCGAGTGGTTAAGAAGTTGATCTCCAAATCAAAAGGTTTTGAGGTTCGATCTCACTGCGTGACATGATGAACAAGTGTCTTTTACCAAAACTTACACACCCTGTCGCATTGAATTGATATATGTCTCTAGAATATTCAGCCGCATTTTATTTTAACAAGGAAATATTTTATGTTGATCGAGCAGCTGAATGCTCATCGTCGAAACCAACGGATGATCCTGCATCATCGTCATCGTCGTCGATGTATATAAAGTATATATATATATTGTGCGTGTGCGTGTGCGCGGCGCACATATATCTATATCGGTACGTACATATGTATGGATGGATAGATGTTTGTGACTAAAAAGGCATGTAAGTCTTCCTATATAAATTTATATGATGGTATATGTGTGTATATATATATGAATATATGCATACACACACACACACACACACACACACACACACACATACACACACACACACACACACATACATATACACCAAGGCATATACGCACTCATTCACACTGGCATAATTTTGGACAAGCATGAAAGAATCTTGTGCCAGGTATGGTAAGTGAATTTATTGATGTCAAGTTAAGTGTTACTTGGGGTGTCATACTGTCTCTCTTTGTGTGTGTGTGTGTGTGTGTGTGTGTGTGTGTGTGTGTGTGTGTGTGTGTGTGTGTGTGTGTGTGTGTGTGTGTGTGTGTGCATGTGTGTGTATGTGTGTGTCTGTGTGTCAGTATATGTGTGCGTGTATGTGTGTGTGCATGTGTGTTAGAGATTTATTATCTTATAAAGAAACTTTTGCAAGAAAGTGTTTGTGTGTGGATAATAAGTGCCTATGTGAAGCAGATTATGCTGGCGGAGTGATAATAATTAGAAAAATCAACACTACAAGGTGTCCACAAGGTCTGGGCACATGGAGTAAATAAAATCATAACATAAACAATTAAATATAAAAAATAATAATTTCTTAAATTATGTGTTAATCCCCATGTACCCAGACTTTGTGGATACCCAGTAGAATTCAAACTAATACCGGATAGTTTGATAAGGGAGAGATGCATGTTTGGTTAGGTCTGGTTTGGTTTGGTTTGGTTTGGTTTGGTCTGGACTTCAAATGTACAAATGCCAGTTCATAGAGTAACAGTATAGGAGACAAAGTCCTCGGAGACTGTGGATGCTTGTAATAGCTTACCTAGTTTGGAGTTTAGTGGAGGCGCAATGGCCCAGTGGTTAGGGCAGCGGACTCGCGGTCATAGGATTGCGGTTTCGATTCCCAGACCGGGCGTTGTGAGTGTTTATTGAGCGAAAACACCTAAAGCTCCACGAGGCTCCGCCAGGGGATGGTGGCGAACCCTACTGTACTCTTTCACCACAACTTTCTCTCACTCTTACTTCCTGTTTCTGTTGTGCTTGTAATTCAAAGGGTCAGCCTTGTCACACTGTGTCACACTGTGTCACGCTGAATATCCCCGAAAACTACGTTAAGGGTACATATGTCTGTGGAGTGCTCAGCCACTTGCACGTTAATTTCACGAGCAGGCTGTTCCATTGATCGGATCAACTGGAACCCTCGAGATCGTAAGCGACGGAGTGCCAACAACAACAACAGTCTGGAGTTTAGGAAAAGGATTTTTATAAGTAGACAAGCAATGAATATATCAAAATGTTTAAGTTAGACCAACTGCCTTTCGACACACACTAAAGTAGATATTTGTGTACCCTTGGTAAAATCAATATCACTTTATGGGCATCGATTTTGGCACAGTTCCACTACATCCTGACGCAAAATTCCAAGCTTTTTATCAAAGAATCGTTGGCAAAATATTAAGAATCAAATGGCAAGATTATGTAACCAACGAGAAACTTGGAGAAATGGTTAATATAACAAACAATGGATAATTTATAGTTGGAAATATCTATAGAGAAGATAGAAGCCTTATTCAGGACGTACCCAGTTGGACGGCAGATGAGAGAAAGAAGAAAGACCGCAAGAAATTTGAAAAGAAACGATGTGACGGGAGCAGAGGAAGACTTTTGAGATGGCACAAGATTGCTGTGTTAGGCAATGTGTGTATGTGTGTGTGTGTTTTTGTGTGTGTGTGAGTGTGTGTGTGTAAACATATATTGTTATGTCAACATTGGCCTATAACTTTATGAGTTTTACGGTTAAAAACGCTACATATAAACATGCATACATACATGTATATATGTATGCATGTATATATTTATATATTTATGTATGTATGTATGTATGTATGTATGTATGTATGTATGTATGTATGTGCGTGTGTATTGGTGTGTCTATGTATGCATATATTTGTACATGTATTTATGAATGAAGAAAGGATGAAGAACTGATATATAGGCGTTATAATCATCCTGAATATCTGACTGGTACGTATTTTCTTAACACTAGACTTTATTAAAGAAAACGTTGTCCTCGACTTTCTCAGAAACCAAATATTAAATATAAATGACTTATTGTGTAAATAAATAGCAAGAAATATTTTCACAACACTACAGTTGCTTAGTAACAAAAACAATACGTAAGTAAAAGGATTGTTGAAAACCTGCCACAGGCTTTCATAGTTGATGTGTTGTGTCTGTCTAAGATACATAACAAAAGTCAACTAGATGATAAAAGGTACAAAGATACTGGGATCTTTTCTGTTTGGCTGCCACTTTTCAATTTCTTCAATTTTGTTCCAATTGATTTCAAATTTGGTGTCTTGGTGTAGTTTTCTATGGTAATCATTGGTATGAAATTCATTTTCGCTATGAATCAATAAATAAATAGTTAACAACTTTTAAAGTTCGCAAATTTTGGATAAGTTTAGCCAATCGAAAACCACTGACACATAGGTGTCTGTTCCTATTGTAAAAGGCCAAGAGTTGAAACTCTTGTTTAGGAAAAACCACGTGTGTTTACAAACTGATATTTTACACTGTGTTTTCCAGCTTGTATTCATCTGTTGCTGTTTTTTGGATATTTTATGTTGCATCTTCGATACTCACCTCTTGAATGCTTAAAGCTACAAAACATTTGTTGTCTACTCGTTTTTTTCGTTTTTTTTTGTTTTTTTTTTTTGTCATCCTTCGCTTATCAAATGCTTAAAACACGTAGTATCGTCGCAATGTTAACATTATTGCTTTGTAAGCTTGCTATTGCAGTCACGCACAAAATGACAATTTCCAAATCTTGTTTCCTGACTGGGTCACGAATGAACGAACAATTTCTGAGGTCAAATTGAGGCACCAATATGTCTGTGGCTTTTGATTGACTAGAATTACCCAAAATTTGCGAACTTTAAAGGCTATTAACTTTTTATTTCTTAATTTACTGCAAAAATGAATTTTATTTCCATAATTAGCATACAAAGTTACATCAATACCCCAAATTTGAAAACAATTGGAACAAAATTACAATAATTGAAAAAAATTGTGATAGTAACAGAAAAGATCACTAACTGAAATAATATAGGCTATATCATATTGCTCCAGTGTTCCATACCAAATTGCTCGTTCCTGAAAAAAGAAAGAAATATTAAGAGACAAGTCCATAATCTGCAACACTTGCGTTTGACATGTTTAAAGCAAAAAGTATGGAGAGTGTCTTAAAGAACGATAACTGATAAACATGTTACGGAGAAAATCGAAACTATTGTAAAAGAAGGCAAGACATGCATGGCATTAGTAATTGATTGATTGGTAAAAAGAGCAGCGAAGAGGTAGAATCGATGAAGTATCGTACAAAATGCCGTGCGATATTTAGTAAAAGTTCTGTATATTTTGAGTTCAAATTCCAACAAGGTTAAATTTGCCTTCCATTCTTTCGAGTAGTCGTTAAAATAAAGTACCAGTACCAGTAGCGTACGAAGATCCATTTAATATTAATAAAGTATTCCCTCATCCACTTCGAAAATTTTACGTTTGTGCTTTTGTTACAAATCAATATTTAGATAAACCAAGGCGGCGAGCTGGCAGGATCGCTAACAAGCTGGGTGAAATGCTTAGCAGCATTTCGTCCGTCTTCACATTCTGAGTTCAAACTCAGTTGACGTCGACTTTGCCTTTAATCCTTCGAGGTCGATAAAATAAATACCAGATGAGTACTTTCTGGCTTGGTGAGTACCAAACACCGACCTGTGGGAAAGGGCCAACCAGGAGCCCATACATGTTAAGATTAGACGAAGGAAATGGAGATGGATCGGACACATACTGCGGGAAAAACCCTCAAATGTGACACGACAAACACTTGACTGGAACCCGCAGGGGAAACAGAAGCGAGGACGCCCGAAGCAGACATAGAAATGGAGCATTTTGGATGAGCTCAGGACCACCGGCATGACATGGGATGCAGCCAAGAAACACGCCAATGACCATAAAAAATGGAAAATAACTGTTAAGGCCCTATGCTCCACAAGGGGCAAAAAGGGTTAAAAGAGAGATCAGTACTGGAGTCGATGTAATCGACTTACTTCCTTCCCCTAAATTGCTGGCCTTGTGCCAGAATTTGAAATCAGTATTTAGATAAATCAACGTGTGATGAGTTAGTTACAATATCTTGGATAGCTTCGTTAACCATTGTTCTGAGTTCAAATCATACGGGGAAATCTGAGTTTATTTTCCATTTCTACTGGTTCAATGAAACAAATGTCATTGCCGTGCCGAATCTATTCCGGCAATAGGATGATTTTGTGATCCCAAATCTAACAGGAAATAACCTATAGAAAATTTTCATTCACCAACTCTAAAACATTTTCGCTAAGATAATGGGCAGCGTATAACACTTTGTTCAGGAACGACAACACGAATACCAACAGAATAAGGCATCTATATGGTCACTTGACCTTCTTAAAATAACAAACAAATCGCTTTTAAATTATAATCATACTACAATTCTTATTGCTGTTGATCTTGCTGATGACTTTCATCTTAATTCTCAATTTGTTTTTCTACTTTCTTTTACTGGACTCTTTTCCGCTACCTCCTTCTCCAACCTACATTCTTGTATAAGTCTTCCTTTATCATCACCTTCATTATTCCCACTTAGCTATCCTCATTGTCGTCTGCTTTGCATTGCTCTCTTCTTTTTCTATTTCTTCACCTCCTACTCCATTGCCTTATGTAACTCCAGAATGCGATAGTGATATATATTCAATATCAAAGCAGTGTTGGGCTTCACATCACTGCACACACAGAGACAGAACTACTTATGCCCAGTTGCCAAGACAACAATGAATCGCATGTGCGGACACCGTCGTCATCGTAGTGTCAGACACCAATCACACTGAAATGATCGGCACCGCTCTAAGGAAGAACTAGTTATAGTGCTGCTAAGTATTTCTCCGCTGTACAGAAAATTCTACTAGCTCGCCCTTCATGATGATTATAATAATAATGATAATAATA
>NC_068986.1:84536951-84546792 GCF_001194135.2 Octopus bimaculoides | reverse complement strand
TAATAATGATAGTGTCATGCAAGGATGTAGTACACTGCCTGGATGCAGTACCAGGCAGTGACTCTCGTTGCTTCTGATCTTAATTGATTGGAAATGTTGTCATGTACATTGTTTGGTCTTAATATAAAAGATGGGCTACAGCAAATATTCTGCTTAATATCACAGATTTGCTTGTCATTTGTTTGACCTTAACCAGTTGAGCATATCCCTCGGTGGCTGACGATATGTGCATCTCTGATCATGAGCAGAAGTAGTGGGGGAGCATCATAGCCATGTGTTAAGAGGAATTCTTTGGGGTTTGAATAATTCACCTTTGGAAACATGGGTGTTTTGCTCAGCATCCTCAAACAGACCTTATTCAGGGATTTTTTGAGCGAGATGGGCTACTCGACCTGAACAAAATTCTAACTGGGCCCCACCTGCGAGGTCATGCGCTGTTTATTTTGATATGAGATCACTATGTCGTGCACATATGGTTGTGATGCACGTTCCTGGTGTACCCTTGTCAGACCGGTAGTCATGATGGGTATACTGGGCTTCGTATGTTTTACCCCAGTGTCACCTTGATGGCATGCACTGCTCTCTCACTCAATAATAATAATAATGATAATAATAACAATAATAATAATATTAATAATGATATGATGATGATGATTATGTCTTTTATTTGCCACCAGGGCGAAGGATGAGGGGACAATACAAAGAGAGACATAAAGTGTGGGGTTTTACTTATGATGGAATGATAAAAGACGAAAAACAGTACACACGGTATACACAAGTAGAAGGGAAGTATACATAGTATACGACACTGGAAGAAGAGAAGGAAAAAATGAGAGTGATGGCGTCTTCCTGGTACAGGGAGGACATCTAGGGATAATCGAAGAACACCACCATCCAAGATCACCCTAAATACCAAGGACGAGAGCCCTCTCCAACTCCTTTCTCCCGTCTCACGGGTCTACACTGAGAGTGATACCATCCATTCTTGCCATTTTTGAAACTTTCACCCACGTTTTCATAAATTCACTCAAAGGACAGCACCTCCCTTTCTACTCTCACTTTCCTTTTCAAGTTAAACTTGAAAAGTCGATGAGGGCTTTACCAAAGAGGAATGTTTCTGTCCTCATTCCTTTCAGCCTCGTCCATCAGACAACCTCTTTCGTCACAGCCACCAGACAAAAGAAAACTGCCTTGCCAGCCCGATTAAAGGGACACGAAATTTTTTCCAGCGAGAGTTCCGGACCCCAGCAATTAATTCATTTGCATACAGCCAATCAGAGCTCGCTTTGACCTTGTCAAGTAAAGAAAACACACTCTACTAAGTAAACTCAAGACGAAGGACGGTGTTGTAAGTCGACCGATCGCCAAGTTATGCCTGATTTTAGGAGACAAGTAATTAGATAAATTTGCATCTATACTTATTATCGGATTTTGTTAGGATCCTATATGGTAAAGATGTGGATGGGAAAAATGTCGGTAGAGGGTGATGTGCTAGCAACCCTCTTCCCTTACTGTTTTACAAAGCAAACAACAACACAAATAACTACGCAGAGGCAGCCATGGTTAAAACAAGAACAAGAACAGGCATTCTTAAAAAAGGAAAGAGGCATGGTCATTCCTTGCCCAGGTGACCTTATCTTATCGGCCATCACTTGTTATGAGCTCGTAAATTAGTTTGATTAGTTGAGCACTGATTGGCTGTATGCAAATGAGTTCATAACTGGGGTCCGGAACTCTCGTGGGAAAAACATTTCGCCGGCGGGACAATCATCATTCGGTTAACAGACAAATCCGTGCCACACGTGACAGCAGCTGTTCAACATAACTCCATAAGTCAGCAATGCCCGGACATTGAACGAGTGCATGCAGAACGGTTTCGTCGCTCTGCGAGCACTTCAGAGAAGCCTGTCTGACAGCAGATCTGTGCCTGTAGAGTTTATCTCGAACCGGTAGTGCTGCCCGGTAGCACTGCCAGGCCAAGAACATCTGGAAATTATCTATAATAGTCCCAGACCGGAAAATCTTCTGGAATAGACTTGCCGGTTCGTCTTCGTCCACGCCTAGGGTCCCGCCGAGGAAGTCGTCGCACTTCCCTGCTACTAATTCTCTGTATATAGCTAAAGTGGAACATCCACTGATTCTATTTCTCGACTTTAGAGGACAGTAAGCGCCTGACGATATTCTAAGTGCCAGGCATCTAGTCTCGGCTTATCTTCTGCCCAGGAATGCAGCTCTGTCAAAGAAACGAGCTGCGAGAAGGAGTGTCTCACAAACGGAGCCCAAAGATGTTCATCTTCTAGAAATCGTTACAGGTGGCGCAATCTGAGTGCGTGTCAGCGCATCATAAGCCACGGCATGCCTAAGCCTCCACGCAGAAGGAGTCTGCAGTAGACCGACCACCTGACAATTGGAAAGTGTCCTTTCCACAAGAAAATAAACAGGATACGCTCCAATCTAATCAAGCAGTAACGGGAGCAAGTCACGACGATCAGACGATAAATAATGACAGAGGCGATGTTGGCATTCGCCACCTCTGCCCGGCTTTCAGGTACAACTTCCTGTCTACCCATTTCTGAGTAAGACAGGCCACCCTATTTATCACCTATTCCCAATTCTTATCCACCTGGAGGTCGGGAACAAACTAGACTCCGAGTAGCTTAACTGGTCCAGCGTCCGACGACGCCGTCCGACGGCATCGATCTGCCTCTCCAGGTGCCCAGTCGCAATCCCACCGACTTGTCGGCACTGATATTGGCCCCTGCAATCTCATATTCCCTTAAAATAGAGCCTACCGTCTCCACTTCGAGGCGTCCGATACCATGACGTTGCCCTCCTGAGTCCAATTTTGAAAGAGTGGCCTCTTAACTGTTCTAACTTTTGCAGCAGTGGCTCAAGAACCAGAACATAGAGAAGACATGACTGGCCCAAGTGGTTTAGGTCAACACAAACGAATTAGACGACTGCCTACAGAATGGTGCGATAAGAAAACGTTGTTGATGAAATATCGGTCTAAAAGCAATGAGGTTAGCCATTACCGACCCATTGTTTGCGTCCTCTCCTGGAAAGTATTTACAGGCATCCTTGCAAAAAAATACATACGTTCTTTGCGGAAAACAACCTACTTCTAGTAGAACATAAGAGATGCTGAAAAGGATCCGAGGGCACCAAGGACCACCTTATGATAGAGAAGGTCATAATTAAGAAATGCAAACAATACCAAAAATTTGTGCATGGACTGGATAGAATTTAAAAAGGCTTGTGACATGCCGTATTCGTGGTTTCTGGAACCATTCGATATGTGTGGAATAGTAGAGAATGTGCATGCACTGATCAAGAAAACCATGCCTAATAGGAAAACACGTCTCTTTGGCAACAACCAGCACTTAGCCGAGGTAGCAATCAAAAGATGTATATTCCAGGAAGATTCTTGTTCACCTTTGCTTTTTGTTATAGCCTTGATCCCACTTCCTACAGTTCTATGCAAATAGAACTATAGATCTACAAGCTAAAAAAGAAGAGACCTCGTCTCAGCCACCTTCCCTTCATAGATGATTTAAAATGTTCGCAAAAACAGAGGCTGACTAAGACTGTACAGATGTGGAGCAAGGATATAAGAATTGAATTCGGGATCTCAAAATATGAGTTACTCACTTTGAAACGTGGGAAAAGAGCAGATTGCAGCGACATAGAGAGCGAATAGGAAACCCGCATGATGGTGGATACAAGTACCTTGGGATCCTGATGCTGGATAATATCTTGGTGCCTTCCACCATAAGACGAACATACTCAGGCTGTACATGAAGAGGGGTAAAGGTGGACGTGACCTGATAAGCGTACGGGAATGGATTGACAGTGGAAGAAGGAATATGACAGAGTATTTGGTAAGCAACAAACAAGACCTGCTAAAGTATACTGTTAATGCAGAAAGATTTACCAACAATGCAGTTGAGAGTGCTAATGAATTTCGGTTGTGAATAGCCCACGAGAGAGAAAAAACACTACTCCGCTTGGAATTACATAGTCAGTTCTACTGTGAAGCTAGCAGCTTTAATAGACCAGGAAGCATTATGGACGTGGCTCAGCAAAGTTGACCCTAAAAAGAAGACTGAAAGTTTAATCATCGCTGCTCAGGATCAGGAATTGAATATCAACTCAGTAAAAAGGAATGTATACCACACAACGCACCTTTGCAGAGTGTGTGGGAAAAATGCCGAAAGCCTGACTCACATTGTTAGTGCTTGTGAAAGTTTTGTACAGAAAGAGTACCATTGCAGACACGACAAAGCAGCCAAAACCCTTCTCTGGCTACTATACCGAAAGTATGGATATGAGGTAATGGGTACTTGGTACCAACATACAACGGAAAAGGTGACAGTCGAAAACGAGAAGGCAAAGATCTTCTGAGAACTTCTACCTACTGCATTGTCTGACTAGCAGCCGGATATAAACGCTTGACGACATTCCAGATACCAAACCCGTATTTGCTGGACCCAAGATTACAGCTCTCTCAAAGAGAAAAATTAGGGGAAAACGCGCTTGACAAATGGTGACTACAATTGTTCGTTGTCAAAGAATCGCTATAGAACTCGGAGTCTCAGTGCATGTCTATGCATCATCAACCGCAGCATGCTCGGTCCTCCATCCGGCAGGTGTTGGCAGCAAATGACGCCCCTGATCAGTGGAACGTTTCCACAAAAAGTGAAAGAGCAAACATTTCAAACATTTCAGATGTGAACTAGAACAAAGCAGACGGCCTAGCGCTAATAAATGATGGAGGTAGAGTAGGTGTTCACAAACTCTGTCTGACCTTTCAGGCATATCTTTCTTTCTATTTTTCTCGACCCATTTTGGCTGAGACTAGCCTCTCTGCTCATAACCTCATTCCAGTTCTCCGCCCAGAGATATGAACCAAATGAGTCTCTGAATAATTTAACCAGTTCTTTTCCATCCAGTGCGTCACGATGCGATGGGAGGACATTGATCTAACTAACCCGGTGCTGAACTGCAAGCCCACCAACATTTCCTGTTTGATTTTGGTTGTTGCTACCACCTCGTATTATCCTAAAGTAGTATCAATCATTTCAACGTGCGTGGTATACGACGCTATTACAGTGACGTTGTCCGCATATGTCGACACAGATCTTCTGTATCCTAATTCGCGCAGGATGACCTTTATTATCTCTAGTTTTCATAAGTATTTTGACAAGATAAGTACCATTTAAACACTGGTACATTTAGATAAAATGTGAGCTATGATTTCATTTGTATAACACTGTAACAAAATTTTAATTAGTTTTTGCCTTTGGTCAGTGAGTGTTATTTCTTATTTGCCTCTATCTAGAAAATAAAGGAAATGACAACTATTCCCTTCAAACTTTGCTTTTGTGAGCTGGACATCTGTGTTTTGAAACTAACCTATTTTCCATTACATTTCAGACAGATTCAGACTGAGTTGCTGGAGCAGAAATATCGTTATAGCAAATATTCTACTTATTACCATTTGTTTGTCAGTTGCTTGAACTTAACGACTTGAGCATATCCCTTTGAAGTTGACAGCATGTGCATCTCTGATCATGAGCAGGAGTAATGGGAGAACATCATAGTTATGCTTTGAGAGGGATTCTTTGGGGCTTGAATAAATTTAACAAAAGCAAAGTTTGAAGGAAATATTAGCCATTTTTCATACTTTCTAGGGGTAAGCAAATAGGAAATAACAGTTGCCACCTAAGGACAAAAGTTGTGTTACACAATGTAATCATATATTCTGCATTTGGGTGAACAGTCTTGCGGATCTACCGTCTTACTGATTCAATTTGCCTATAGCGCCTGTTCCTGAGCTGTCGAGATAATCTTTTGTCACTGTTCTCAAGGCTCAAATAATCATCAGCAGTATCATAACCATTTTGTCTTTTATGAGGCTTTCATGCTTCAAGTCGTTATTGTACCCAATTTTTCCTCTGGTATCACATAGGCATGACACACCAGTTACAGTACGTATTTTTTTTTCTGGTGACTACAATATCCGGTTTGAGGCTTTCATGCTTCAAGTTGCTATAGTACCCAATTTTTCCTCTGGTATTACATAGGCATGACACACCTGTTACAGTATGTATTTTTTTTTTTCTGATGACTACAATATCCGGTTTGTTATGCTCTATTCTTTCGATTTCTACAGAAAAATTGTACAATAGCCTTATTTCATCGTCTTAAAGGGCTTGACTTTATATTCTCACAAAAATGTCATGACTCTTTTCTGTACAAGACGAAACCAAATTTACTACAAACATGTGTATCATTGAAGCAATTATGTCATACCGACGCTTATTGTATCATTCTGAGCTGAGGACATTCAAATAAAACACGATTTACTATATCATCTGAATAATCACGCATTTTGCATTTTATTGAACAGCTGTATTGATCTATCCTCTTGATATTATTATTGTTGTTTCCTTTCATTATTATTGTTGTTGTTTCCTTTCATTATTACTGTTGTTGTTTCCTTTCATTATAACTTTATTTCAGCTGCCTTAGTACCGGGCATCCTCCGGAGGCCAAGAGTAGCAAGGGCACTTTTGTTTTGCTATGCATGCTAAAATTATCACCATATTTATTCCATTTTAGATGGAGAGTGTTTTCCGTAGTATATGGGCTGTACCCATGAAGGTTATCTTTTGTAGTTCACAGATATTGGAGTTACCAGGAAGTTGCTTAATATACTTCTCAGCTCCCTTCTTTATCATTCCCAACACATCAATTACCACTGGTATTATCATATTACTAAGCTTCCACATTTTTGTGATTTCAATTTGCAGATCTTTATTGTGAGAAAGCTTTTCGTATTCCTTACTTGAAACAGTTTGATTTTGTGAGACAGTCATAACTATGAACAAACAAGTTCCCTTGTGCTAGTCCTTGATCACAATATCTGGTCGATTGGAGTCAATTTTTCTCTGTTTGTATTCAGAAATTCCAAAGGATGGTGACGCCCTCGCCATTTACTACATCTTCTGATGGTGCCTGTACCACTTATCATGAGATTCAATTTTGTAGTATTTACATGCATTCCAGTGGATGTACAGCCCTAGTCTGTCATGTCTTATGAGGTACCCCTTTTCAGCGAGGACTGGGCAGCCAGAAACAACATGATCAATTGTCTCTGTGAATTTTCTGCAAATTCTGCACGAGGGGTTAGAGCCATCTTTAAAGATGTTTGCATGGTAGTTTCTGGTAGGTAAGCTCAGACCTTGCGCTGCAATAACAAAACCTTCTGTTTATCCCTTTCAGACCTGTCCCTTGTAGCCATTGGTGTTATAGATGGTCGAGATGAAGTGTGGTGTGACCATTTAATGACGACTC
The DNA here is from genome assembly GCF_001194135.2 of Octopus bimaculoides. Taxonomy (NCBI): domain Eukaryota; kingdom Metazoa; phylum Mollusca; class Cephalopoda; order Octopoda; family Octopodidae; genus Octopus; species Octopus bimaculoides. The sequence continues at coordinate 84,539,433 of NC_068986.1, read as the reverse complement.
TGTTCTGAAAGCTGGAATAATACATATCATGTGCCAGTTGGAAAGAGAGAGATACAACCGAATAGGTTTAGAGAAAGATTTATTTATATGTTAACTTGTGTGTATATGTGTACGTTATGTACATATAAGAATAATAGACCGGCCGTCATGAGAACAAAGTGTATGTGTACATGGGCATGGATGTATGCGTATGCTACATATAAGAACAAGAATGAGGAAGAAAGTGAAAGAGTCTATAATGAGAAGTTAGACGAATGTTCATAGAGACAAGAATGAGAAATACCAGTTCGTAGTCAATTGTACGCCGTGATTGAAATATTGTATCAAGAAGTTGTGGCGATGATGCAGAGCCGGTGCGGTAGACGTCGTACGAAGTTGTGGCTGTAATGCTACTGCCTGGATTACTTCTACGGGATTTCTCACAGGTTGTATATTTGCTGTTAACCATGGTGAAGTAATTCACGAACAGTGCTATGTTAGAACCTGTGCAGTGTTGCTGGTTGAGCTGTGTACGTAGAGATGTTGTTGACGACGTTAAGAAGATGGTGGCGACGAAGTCGGAGGTTGCTGTAATGCTGTTGGACGGGTGTTTGGCTTTGTCACTGGAACTGACCGCGTCTTGTGTAGTCAGTGACCAGACCTTAAAATGTCTGGAACCAAAGACCTTGAGACGATGAGTAGCTGGGTTTTTATAAGAACAGGTGGCTCCACCTGAGTTAAGAACAGGCAGTTTCATGTGATCTTATTAAGGGACTCCGGCTGGGTATACGCAGCATATTGGTGTGACAGAGTAAGAGACAAATTGCGCCATTACCAACCAATCAGAGTAGTGGATACAACGTAGTCAAAATAGCGGCCAAAGTTTAGCTATTATCTGCTACGTTCATATGTATGTATATATAATAAAGGGGAGATGTATTTCACTCGAGTATACACTACAGTGTGTTAGATTTTGATCAATATCTGGCTTGGACAGGCGGTTAGAGTATTTTCCATGCAGGAGTTTGTCTTTCCAGTTGTCTTCGATATTATTCATGCACGTCTTCTTTGCTTTTTGTTTGATGTTTTTTGCATCAATTATAGGTTTGTCACTATTTGGATCTCGTTGGTCTTTCTGGATGTTAATTTCTAAATCAGGAGAAGCAATGGTAGGTCTGTCGGTATTTTGGTGTATTTGGTCATTCTTATTGTTAACTTGTAGGCCGAGAGACTTTTTAAATTTCTTACTAAGCTTCATGACTGAAGCTTGCTTGGAATCTTCATGCTTCAGTGCAGTTCGTAAGAGCACACCACTTGTTTTATTAAGGTACGTTTCAAGGTTTATTATTGCTGATTTGAAGGATTGTTCAAGCTGTATCAGGTCTCTTCCACCTATTTTTCTTGGAAGATAAATCCTGTCGACATCTGATTTTGGACGGTGCATTCGGTACTTTGTAAGGATTTTACAGATCTTTCCAACCATATTCTGCATATCAATGAGACTCCACTTAATAATACCGAAGCTATATGTGGTTACTGGTATGGCCAAAGAATTGATTGCATTAATTCTGTTAGCAGCATTTAATTCTCAGTTTAGGACCATTCTTACTCTTCGGTAGCATTCCTTGCGGATTTTCTCTTTCATTTTAGAGTGATGGATACCGCCACTTTCATTGGTTCCCAGATATTTGTATACTTCAGATTGGTCTAGGTTTTGAATAGCTGTAGTAGTATCAAGTTCTAGGTTTTCTGCCTTTATGAACTTCCCTGCCTTGAAAGTAGTCTTTGCACATTTATCAAGTCCGAATTTCATACCTATATCAGAGCTGAATTATTTGACAATATTCAGCTCTTCTAATTCTTTGTCGTTTTTGGCAAACAGTTTTAGATCAGCCATATAGAGTGGATGATTAATTTTCAGGTCAAAAAACTTATACCCTCTCTTACCATTATTCAGTTGCGTGTATATTGGGAACAGAGCGAGGTAGAATAGTAATGGTGATAATGAGTCACCTTGAAAGATACCACTGGCGGTATTGATGTCTGGTGAAGTGGTATATCCTTGTTTTGTGGTTCAAAACGAGGGTGGTTCTCCACGAATTCATGATTACTTTCAAAAAGTTCATAATTGTTGGAGGCATCTCGTAAATTTCCAGGGCCTTGATGATCCATGCATGGGGGACACTGTCAAAAGCCTTCTTGTAATCTATCCAAGCAGTGCTAAGGTTTCTGCGTTTGGATTTGCAATTTTCAATTACCATTTTATCAATCAGTAATTGGTTCCTACATCCATACGAACTCCTTTTACATCCCTTTTGTTCCACTTATTGTCCAAGAATAATCTTTTCTACTGTAGGTACAAGGTCTGAAATTTTGAGAGAGGGGGCCAGTCGATTACATCGATCCCAGTATATATATGTATACATATACATATACATACATATACTTGAATACATATGCATACAAATACGTACATAAATATATATATATATATATATATATA
>NC_068986.1:84534292-84536807 GCF_001194135.2 Octopus bimaculoides | reverse complement strand
ATATATATACATACATATAATTATGATAATAATATTAGGGATAGAAATCCAAATTTACAGGTAAAAACTCAATTAAATTCAATTTATCAAAAATTAAAATTAAATTAAGTTTCACAGTATATAATATATAAATATATAATTTAGAGAAAAGAACCAAAGTTCATGAACTCATCCATGAAAATCGACAGTCACATATAGAAAAAATTAATAAGTAAATACACTAAAAAGAAGTATAATAAAATACAAAGTAAAAATTATACAATAATAATAATAAAACGACTACACGTGTTTCATAACCAAATTTTCAAATAGAAAATAAAATATAATCAAATCGATTAAATCGAGCGAAAATCAATTCTATTCAAAAATATAGCTAATCTTCAGTTCAAAAGACAACAATAATAATAATAAAATGAATGTATATATCAACCAACAATAAATAACAAATGAATATATATAAAAATGCTTATTATATCAAGATAGAAAAATATTAAACAATATTATTACAAAGAAATGTAATACTAATCTTATCGAAAATTATAAACATGACATTATTAACTTTACGTTTATTAGAATATAAACTAAGAGAAATATTAAATGCAAATCTTATCTTAACGAATCTTTCGTTTAAAATACAATTTAAACGAAGTTTTAGGTTAAACTAAAATTATAAACGTAATATAATCAACTTTAATTTTAATATAAACTAACAAAAATTAATTTATATAAATTAATTTATATAAATTAATTTATATAAAAATAATTATATCACCAATAAATAAAAGAAAAGCATTTAACAAAATTATTATCCCACCTATTACTGAAACGATCGTAACAGAATATTAAATGTGATACCAAAATATTCCTTCCTTCCTTTATTTGTCAGTCATGCATACACGTATACACACGTGCATACATACATACATACATACATACATACATGCATACATACATATGTATATATTATATTATGTGTGTGTGTGTGTGTGTGTGTGTGTGTGTGTGTATAAATATATGCTTATACGTATATATATATATATATATATATATATATATATATATATATATATATATATATGCATATGTACTTACGGGCGTTGGTGTCTGTGTGTGTTTGTGTATGTTTGTGTAGATACTCAAATTATCGTTTATCGATATATACAGGATGTAAATACGGATGCATAGACAATCGCAAACGTATTTATGCACGAGTAAACATTCGTTAGAGGTCTGATAAAAAAAAGTATTGTGACGGGTGCTATAAAAAGAATACTGCGTCATATATCAATTCCACGCTTAATCTCCTTTGAAGCAGTCTCTTTCTGAAGCCATTCACTTTATCCAGCAACGTTTTTATTGATGGCATTCCTGGAACTCATTTTGGGGGTATAGCGAGCAACTACCTCGTGATATTCATTTGGATTTCGTCGACGTCTTGAATCTGAAAAGATGAAGCCTTGGTTCATGGCCATAGTCACAGACCCACGATTTGTCACTTATTATGACTGCTTTCAAATAGTTTTTGCCTTCCTTCACACAAACAAGGAGATCCTATGTAGCTGAAATCTGATCATCCTTTTGAGACGACCGTACTCTACACATTTTACTTCTAAGCACTGCTATAAGCCACGTAAGTGATCGCGAGTGTTATAACACGTATGCACGACAATATACAAGTTCAATATGTGCTAAGCGGCTTCGCTCTGCGTGTCTTAACTCCGTTACCATAACAACAATCCCAAAATTTTTTGATCAGACCATGTTTATGTATGTACGTATGTATGCAATGTGTATTATATATATATATATATATATATGTATGTATGTATGTATATATGTATGTATGTATACAGGGTGCGATAGGTAAATTGTCGTTATCTTATATTTCTAATTCCGCGCATGTTCTTTGTTTGTTTTTGATTTTCTCGACTACACAGTATAGTAGGTTCAGTTGGGCACCGTCTGTGAGAAAAACAGCACCATTCATTTTCTCACACGGCCTCAGACTCAACACGAAGACCTACATCAAGTGCCTGGAGGAGGTAGTTCTGCCCTGGATCAAGAGGGTGGATGCTGACAAATCCTATGTCTTTACGTTCTGAGTTCAAAATCCGCCGAGGTCGACTGTGCTTTTCATCCTTTCGGGGTCGATAAAATACCAGTTGCGTACTGGGGTCGATCTAATCGACTGGCCCTCTCCCCCAAAATTTCAAGCCTTGTGCATAGAGTAGAAAAGAATATATTCATCGTACATTGTATATACATACATACATACATGCATGCATTGATGCATACATACATATCTATGCGTGTGTGTGCATACACATTCATACACACACACACACACACACACAAATACATAGATGTTTGCATACATATATACAAATATGCATACATGTATACATGTACATACATACAATTACAGTCATTCTCAGAAGCATACAACCATTCATGTATACATATATACAACATTCATTCTCACATATCTATCTATCTATCTATCTATCTATCTATC
>NC_068986.1:84533250-84534192 GCF_001194135.2 Octopus bimaculoides | reverse complement strand
GGGGGGAGAGAGAGAATGATTGTGTGTGTTTATGTGTGAGCGTGGATGAATGAATGCAAGTGTTGGCTGCCATAATGAATCTTTAAGCTAGTACGTATTAGATTGTTTGTGCTGTAGGCTTTTCATATTTTGCAGGCCTGGCTGATGTCAACAACTGAAATTCAATAGAACTTGAAATGAAAGCATGACGTTTTCGTTTGTTTCTTTGTCTGGTTGAGTTACCTTATTTAAAGCTTGACTGACATACAGTTAGCAACTTTGATTCGCAGGTTTAATGTTGAAGCTAGTATTCAATTTGAAAAATCCGGTTGTGTTTATGGACATATTCGTCACTGCGAAATATCACACCAGAAGTAATAGACTATCAAATCGATGTGGCGACCTGCAACATACATACATACATACATACATACATACATACATACATACATACATATATACACGTAAACACGCACCCACTGACACACATACACTCACACACATCATATATGATAATGGTAGTTTCATGTAGTCCTAATATAATTTTTTATGTAAACACGAGTCCTTTATATACATCATTTTCTCTCTTTAACCCATTCTCATTCCTCTATTTCTTGCCATTTGATTACGTTAACTATCTAGTATTAGCTTCTTGTTTACCACTTCTTCACGCTAAACTTCATTCTTCTATATAGATTTAAAAATATATATATTATACTACGTACATCTCTTCCTTTCTAACTTCCTTGTATCATGGCTTCTTTCCTTCCTGCACTGAAGAGTACGCTGATATTTATTTAATTTAATTCAATCATGAATTTATATTATAATATCTCTGTACGAAAAGATCGTCTGCAAGAATTAAACTTCTTATAAATTTTAACAACTTGTTTCTTCCATTCTTAACAAAATTGATGGATTTATGGAACATATATATATATGTATATATATATATATATATAT
>NC_068986.1:84532169-84532786 GCF_001194135.2 Octopus bimaculoides | reverse complement strand
TGTGTGTGTGTGTGTGTGTGTGTGTGTGTGTGTGTAAGGAACGACCGTGCGAACTCAAAAAGGAGAAATGGTGACGAATGGAAAAAACAGAGGACTCCTTTTTTTAAACGTGTCGCACGGTCGAACACACAATAATATATCAAAGGGTGATATACATGATATGTTATGCGACGATAACATAGATGACCAGTAATGAAAGACCACAACCGTATTAGATGAATAACAGAGATATTTATTGTAGCGTTAAAGATGTATGTCTGTGTGTGAGTGTGAATGCGACATATAATAACATTATCAAAGACAGGCCGTCGTACAAAGAAAAGTGTGTATGTGAGATATTACAGCATATAGAAAGAGTCAGTAACACGTGTGCAGTTATACCAGTTCTTTAGTACACTATAGGAAAAGTTCCGTATGTGAAAGTGAGGAGGCTGAGTGTGGCAGGGCTCATCACTAGTTGTGATGTCGTGGCATCGATGCCGGGCCGTGATTCTTGTTATACAGATGTTCGTCGTTTGGCAGAGCTTATCACTATTTGTGTTTTGGCTTCGATGCCAGGGCCTTGAGGACAGACGTTTATCGCAGGCTGAAATCTCTTGTCTGTTTATTATCGTGGT
>NC_068986.1:84519418-84530880 GCF_001194135.2 Octopus bimaculoides | reverse complement strand
TATATATTACTCTGTTACTTGTTTCAGTCATTTGAGTGTGGCCATGCTGGTGTACCGCCTTTTTAGTTGAAGAAATCGACCCATGGACTTATTCTTTGTAAGCCTGGTGCTTATTCTATTGATATTTTCTGTCGAACGTCTAAGGTACGGGTAGGTAAACACACCAACATCGGTTTCTAAGCGACTGTGGGGTCAGGTACAAACAAAGACACAAATACATATACGTAAATATATATATATATATATGTGTGTGTGTGTATATAATAGCCTCGGGTCGACTAACACCACATGGACGGATTTCGTACACGGAAACTGAAAGAAGGCTGTCGTATATATGTGTATATTTGTGTGTGTGTGTGTTTGTGTGTGTGTGCGTGCGTGCTTGCATCCCACCATTGCTTGACAACCGAATGTTGCTGTGTTTAAACTCAGCAGTTCGGCAAAAGACACTGATAGAATAAGTATTAGTCTTACAAGGAATTTAATCCTGTGGTCGATTTGTTCGACCAACGGCGGTGTTCCAGCATGGCCGCAGTCACATTACTGAAACAAGTAAAACAATAAAAAAAAACTATACCACTTTAAACCCGAGCAAGGCCGAGTATCTCTGCTAGTATAATAATATAACATAATAATATACGAGTTAATTTGTTCCCGGAGGCCGCTCATAAAGCAAAGTAATAATCTCCCATAGTAGCAATGTAATGAATCGTAATTCGTTACCAGAAAATAATATTATGTATAAAGGGGAGAGCAATCCAGTAAACCTAAATATTCCACATAAACTGAAAATCCAGGAAATTGCCTTCAATCGCAAGCTGTAACATACAACAAATAAAGGAATGAAGATATTGGAGATTTTACTACGATGATACTTCACTTTACGAGGACTCGCTTTACGTGACCCCGGGTTTACGAGTTTTATTTTTCAAGCACAAGATGCAGATTTTGAACGGAAATATTTTACCTATAAAATATTTTACCTATAAAATTTATAATACTAGTAAATGAATGGCAATAAAACAACAATAGAATGTAAGGAATATTTTATGTAAAGTAAAAATTGTCAAGATCGTTTATAGTAAAAAAATATTGTTATTATAATCGTTTTCTGAATCACTTTCACTCGCACTCACGCATGCCATCACTTGTAGATGGGATTGCTGATTCAGAAGCACTCGTAGACAGACTTATAGATTTCTTTTTAAAAAACAAGTCTTGAGTTGTTTGCTGAGAAGCCTTTTCTTCGCCCTCTATATATTTCTTGGTAATAAAAACTTTCGCTCTTCGTTCAAAATCTGCTTCTTTTGCTTGAAAAAAAAATCGTAAACCCGGCGTCTCGTAAAGCGGGACCTCGTAAAGTGAAGTATTGCCGTAGTAAAATTTCCAATATCTTCCTTCCTTTATTAGCTGTATGTTACAGCCTACGATTGAAAGCAATTCCTGGATTTTCAGTCTATGTGGAATACTTTAGGTTTACTGCATTGCTTTCCCCTTTATACATAATGTTAGCCGGGAGTTTACATGAGTGCTGACAGAGGTAAACACCTGAATTCAGTAATCTACTCCTTACGTACAATGCATATATGTCTATGTATGCGTGAGTATATGTATGTATATAGGTAGGTAGGTAGGTAGGTAGGTAGGTAGGTAGGTAGATAGGAAGGAAGGAAGGAATGAAATATAACAACTCGAGAGCAACTAACCCATGTTACCAGAGGGCTGCTGTATAGCGCCAAATAAAAGCAAACCTTGATTAAAAACACATGCACGCATATACAAATACAAATAAAGGTACACAGAAATTCACAGAAATTCATTAAATAAAATTAATACAGCAGCGAGCTGGCAGAAACGTTAACACGCCGGGCAAAATGCTTAGCGGTATTTCATCTGCCGCTACGTTCTGAGTTCAAATTCCGCCGAGATCGACTTTGCCTTTCATCCTTTCGGGGTCGATAAATTAAGTACCAGTTACGCACAGGGATCGATGTAATCGACTTAATCCCTTGTTTGTCCCCTCTATGTTTAGCCCCTTGTGGGCAGTAAAGAAATAAGAAATTCATTAATAAAGTTACACAAACACTAATAATTGATTCAAGATACATACACTCATTGTGGAATTCAAATATAATCGAGCACAAAAACACATTTGCAAATCCACCCACAAAACATATCTTTTCATGGTATTTATGAATGAAATCCGAAACAAACTTCTTTCTAAGGAAAGAGACAGGCTAGAACATAAGCGCACTAACACGCATACACCCATCCCTAACAAATAAATAAACGTCCACAGCGAGTTGTAACAATTCTCGCCTGAAGATCGTGAGAGCGTGAAACGTGAATGGATTTCAATCAGAATTTCCTACCATGGGTTTTTAGTTCTTCGAGGAAGGCTTTTTGAATGAGTGTGTAAGCGACATAGCTTTCGACAGGTACTTGTATCCTTAACGTAATTCTCCGACAGAATTAGTGTGGCACATTGCGTGATAAAATTAGTGGTAAAATACAACAGACAGGTTTCCACACAGTTTCAATCTACTCAATTCCACTCACAAGGCAGTATCCGCAAGAGACAACAGAAAATGTTACCTGCCCAAGATGTCACACAGTGAGATTGAAGCTGGGACCTCATGACTGTGAAACAAACTTCTTAACTATTCAGCCATATTGCGCCTACTCATTTTAAATATACTTCCTCTCTCTCTCTCTCTCTCTCTCTCTCTCTCTCTCTCTCTCTCTCTCTCTCTCTCCCTCTTTCTTCTTGTACGTATTATTTATATACCTCTGTGTGTGTGTGTGTGCGTGTGTGTGTGTGTGTGTGTGTGTGTGTGTGCGTGTGTGCGCGTGTGCGTGCGTGTGTGTCTGTGTCTGTCTGTCTGTCTGCGTGCACAGATACAGAGAATAAAAAAAATAGGCTGGCTGAATAAGAGAGAGAGGGAGGAGAGAGATGAGTCAAAGATAACATCTAACCACCCCCAAGGTAATGAAGAAAATTATTAATAATAATGTTGTCCAGCACCCTGAATTTCTCTTCTCAGTGACCATCAGTACGGCTTCCGCACAGCCAGTTCCATTGAAGGCCTACTTTCTTATGTCATTCACCAGTGGGTTATAACTTTAGAGAAGTTCAGAGAAAACAATATGGTTTCTCTAGACTCCTGTAAAGCTTTCGACCGTGTCTGGTTTGCAAATCACCTATCAAAACTTACCGTCTATAAGCTCCGCTTATTTCTCATCTCTTTGATTGGTAGCTTCCTATCAGATCGCACTGTGCATTATTGTAGCTCTTTCTTCCCCACTCACAATCAGCAAAGTGTTCCCTAGGGTTCAGTTTTGTCGTCCACTTTCTTTCTTCTATATATCAATGACCTACTATCCGTCTCATCCAACACCGTTCATTAGTATCTTAATGACACGACCCTTCATTTATCTCTATCTTTCTTTAATCAGCTATCGTCCTTAAGCATCCTAGACATTAACACGTCAAACTTGCATTAATTTTATAACGAGAGATCTTGAGAGAATCTTCTGGTAGGGCCATGCCAACTCTATCTTTTTTAACAGCAGAATAGTAAAAAAAACAATCAAGCGCTATTCATATAAAAATAAACATCGTACTACAATCCTTCTAAACATGGATTGCACTCAACTAGAACCTTCACAGTCACTTTAAATGTTGGATCTCACAGTCACCGAGTGTCTCCCCTGCCGAAAGTACATCATTAACATAGCTAGGACCGCATACCAAAGACCAATCCATTCGATTAGGGCCAGAAGATATCTCAGCTCCCAACAACTGCTGAGACTCTAGTGAAGCCTTTCTGAAACGACACTGCTGCTACTACTACTACTACTACTTACAAAGAGATCCTAGATTTCATCCAGAAAAGAGTCACTTAGTTGAGTTGCACTTCACTAACGAACACACTTCAGCTCATGATCCACAGTTGTGCTGTTTCCTCCCTTTTGCATTTCTGTCGTTATTACAACGACTTCTATTCCTCGGATCTAATTCGCTTTGTAGCTTCACTACTCAGGCATCTGCGATCCACTCGGTTTTCTACTTCTCTTCACCCTTCATGTGTCCAAACCCACTTTTGCCGCTCAATCCCTTCTGGGATCCCATGGAATAATAATAATAATAATAATAATAATAATAATAATAATAATAATAATAATAATAATAATAATAATAACTCACATTTGGAAACATGGGTGTTTTGCTCAACATCCTTAAACAAATCTTATTCAGGGACCTTTTGAACGGGATGGGGCTACTCGACCTGAAAAAAATTCTAGCTGGGCCCCACCTGCAAGGTTATGCGCTGTTTATCTTGAAATTAGATCACCATGTCGCACACATATAGTTGTGATGCATGTGCCTGGTGTACCCTTATCAGACGGGTAGTCATGATGGGTATAATGTGATTCGTATATTTTACTCCAGTGTCACTTTGATGGAATGCACTGCTCTCTCACTCAATAATAATAATAATAATAATAATAATAATAATAATAATAATAATAATAATAATAACAATAATAATAACGATCATGTTGATCTTGATCATCGAACCATGACAACAACGTCTACTAACAAAATAATACGCCCCGGTACATGTCTTTTACTTTAACAGGGACATTATTTCATCAAACACCGTTTATAAGTAACATATCTCGTTTTAAATCAATAACATTATAATATATTAAAAAACAAGTTGATGAAGGAGATAGATAAAATAATGATTTAGTTAGTATTAATATGCTTTAGACAAGGATCATTAAAAGAGAGAGAAAAAGTAAAAATAAAATAGAAATACTGATACCCTGGTACATTTACGTGTAATTATTTCACGAGAGTCATTATTTTGTTAAACACCGTGTGCAACATACGGGTCCCGTTGCTAGATCAATAATAATCATGGCTTCTATTCGAGTCTCTTTATTCATTATTCTCTACATATTCTCCGTCGGTCTGACTCTGTTGGTACATTGCAGACGACATGATGATGAAGAGGAAGAGAAGAAAAAAATGTCATGTACATATTTTGGTAAGAGAAGCATGTCTCTTTCCTGCATGGATTTCTTTAGTCACACTGTTTTGTTTGTGGTGTTGCTCAAAAAAAAAAAAAAAAAATTACCGTCTGCGCCATTTAGTATTTGATATCGGATACAGCTGCTACTGTTGCTGTTGATGATGATAGTGATGTTGATGAGGATGAGGATCTTGATAATTCTGATGATGATGATGATGATGATATAGTTGCTACTGTTGTTATTGGTGATGATGCTGATGTTACAGCTGTTGATAACGATGTTGTGATGCTGATCATGATGATGATGATGATGATCGATCATCATCATCACCATCATCATCAGTTAACATATTGATGCTCCTGTTATTGTTGTTTAACCACTGAGTCAATCCCGATCGAGCAAATCTGTGATCAAAGATATCCCAACCATAACCATCACGTCTCTTATTCAAATATAAATTGTATTAAAGACTAAATACACTTATTTTTTTAAAGACAGTAGTCTGATTTGTGATATATTTCGTTGCTATTTCTAGCAGATTAGATCACCACATACAGGCTCCCTTGTTGGCTTACTGCTGCTGTTGTATTTAGATCTTAGATTTTCCTTCTCACAGCACCATAGGTCATTGTTGTGATCTAGATTTAATTACAGAAAGTGGGTTTGAATGAAAACAACTAGCTAAATATTAATTAAACTTACTTTATAAATTTACCCTTCATTTTGTGCCGAGGAAATTATGCAACGTGCTTTGCTCTGCCCGTGCATTGATTTAATATACATACATATATGTTTGTGTGTGTGCGGAGAGAGAAAGAGAGGTTTCGGATATTTTTCTTTAAATATAAAGAACGTATATGAAAGTATTTTGTATTCTTATCTGGATTTCGGTCAACAATCCATCCTATATGTCAAGTGCGATGGTGTGTGTGTGTGGTGCATTATTGTAATTCGAAGATGCACTGGTCTTCGATCTATTCGGTAGGAGATTCCAATGTATGCTATGAAGAAAAGAAAAATGCTTATGCATACATTCACTCGGTTGTTTGTGTGCGTGTATGTTTCTTGTGACTTTGAAGTGTAAGCCTGTTCAATACACAAATCGTATACGTTTTTTCTTATGATAATTAAATATTACATATTCATATATATATATATATATATATATATAAAAATCATTATTACATATTCATATATATGTATATATAATTATACATATATATGCGTGTGTGTACAAACGCGCGCGCACACACACTCACAAATGTGTTTGCATATTTAATGTTTATATACAGATATAAACAAAGCCGAAATTAGTAAGGCAGTTGCTGGATTTTGCAGAGAGAAGAGCCAGTTGATTCTAGCCATAATGGGACGGAATGCTTGATCTATTTATTATTACTTTACGTTGTTAGCTATTCCAACTGGTAATAACAGAGACTATCACCGTGCTGGTCGCTTCATATAATACATACATACTATATATATATTATATATACACACAAATACATGCTTACATACATGTACGCGCCCACGAAATACACACACACACACAGTTGTCCTTCGGTTTATACAAGGGATAGGTTCCACAAGTCACCGTGTAAATCAACAAATAATAACAAATCGAGAGATGCGTTTTTAATGATATTATTTTAACACGAAACAAAATACTCCAACAAAATTTAAGGAGCTATGTATTGAAATGAGGATAATAATTCGATTATCATATATACGTATATGATGGAAAGGAATTGTAATATTAGGATGCTAGAGAAGTAACGTAAACAATAGAAAGTGGAAAATGAAACTAACAATAATGATTATTACTATTTCATGTCACCTTAAGTCGGAGAACTGTCAGAATAGTTAGAGCGTCGGAAAATGTGCTTTTTGGAATCTTTTACAGTTCTTTACATTCTGAATTCAAATTGTGCCAGTGTCATATTTGACTTTCATCCCTTTGAGGTCGATAAAATAAAATGCCAAAGGGTCAATGTTATTGACAAACCGCATCCCTTCTAAATTGCTGTTTTTAGGCCTAACATGGAGACAGTAGTTGTTTCAAGTCACTTGTTTTTCAATACACATTAACGGTGATGGTATGTGAAATAACGAATATTTCAATGTACTCGAAATAATTTCATGGACCTATTAATTTGATGTAAAGTTAAAACAAAAATAATCGACCATATAGTGAAATCGAGTACCAACAGTATATATATATATATATATATATATATATATATATATATATAATCGAGTACTAACAGTATATATATATATATATTTCTTTTTATATATATTTGTGTGTGTGATTCCCCTATGTTGGCATGGAATGAAAGGAACTTTACATACATACATGCACACACACACGCATATATATTGCTAAGTAAAATTGTGGCCGTCTATTACATACAGGCATGTTCTTCATGGCCATGCTCCTACTCCCTCTACAGCCCAGAGGTTTTTGTCTTACAGGCGCCAGTACCACGTAAGAGTCACTCATGTGGTGCCATGTACAATCCACCCATGCCAATGCCATGTAAAATGCACCCAGCACACTCTGTAAAGTGGTTAGCATTAGGAAGGGCATCCAGCCATAGAAATCATGTAAAAATAGAAAGTTGGAGCCTGACCAGCTCTCAGCTTTCTCGCTAGCCAGCTCCTTTGAAACAGCCCAACCCATACCAGTGTGGTAAACAGACATTAAGCGATGAAGATGTTAATATACATACATATATATATATATATATATATATATATATATAAAAGAATACAAAAAATGGGACAAGAATGCAAAACATCCAGAGTTAGATGATACAAAAGAGGGACAAGAAAAAACAAGGATGGGTCATTCAGAGTTTTCTTTCTTCAGTTGAGTTTCAGATTATCTTTGCAGTTTTGGCTGGTTATATTCGAGACTGCTCCAATCTGGGCAATCCTAAGCAAAATCTAAGTTAAGAGCCCTAGATTCCTTGGAAGAAAGCAGCGAATGTATACGAAAACAAGGACGGAAAAAAGAAAAAAGAAACGGAGAAATGGTACACAAATACAAATGCAAACAACAGGACATTTACAACAGGTGGCTTTCGACTAAGGACAAATTAAATTAAGTTGGCATGTGTTGAAGTGAAGCCTTAGGGCAGGGACATAAGAGATGACAGGCATGGGAAATCAATAACCTATTGTTAGAACTCAATATGCATATATGCTTCAGAAGGATGTGTCAGTCAAGTTGAGTGTAATAATTTACATAAAAATTTACATAAATAACAAGGAAACAAGTAATTATGTAATAAACATCATTAGCTTAGAGATGTTTCTACTATAAGATGCAATGCACTCATAGGCTGAGTGCTTGTGTATCATCTTATAGCTTCATCAGAGCTTAGTGTATTACCCATCATACACTGGAAGTATACTTTTCCATTTTGGGTAATATCAGAAAATATTCATTCATACATACATATAATAATTTTAAATTAAACTTTTATTAGATATCTTATTGCTTATACAGATTGATGAAATGAATACATATTTTCAAAAGAAAAATATTTATTATCGTTTACAATTAAGTAAACCAAATTTTCATTTGCATAACTCCTCCCATAAATATTTTTATTTACTCCCGCTCTACTTTCTCCTCCTCCTCTGTCTTTATGATTCTTTCTCTTTTACTGTGTGTGTAGAAGTAGAGTTTTTTTTACACATTGTGTGCCACCAAGCCTCATTCTGCACCTTTTTTGCACCAACTTTCTTCACGTTTTTTTCCACAATTTTCATATTTTTTTACTGTCCAGCAACCCTGTTTTTAAAAAATATATATAATGCATAAACAGATCCTGAAAGATTGTTTTAAGATACATGGTGTATTTCATAAATATGCCTGTTCAAGTATCATACACCCAAGTCAGCATAGAAGGTGTACATTAAGCAATGATGATGATGATGATGATTATATATATATATTACGGAGATGTACTTGCATAGCAAGTGACCTGATCTGAGATCGTGTACTGAAACAAAAACAATTGCAGCATGGAAGGTGTTTATAAGCCATTTAAAAACAAACAAAAACTGTTAAATTCACTTCAACATTTAAATTTAATTTGTCAAAATATTTTCAGCACTTTGAGACCGCTACCTGTTCACTGACAAAATCCCATGCTGCGTCTCTGTGTTTGTGTGTGTGTGTGCGCGCGCATGTGTGTACACATATATAAATTTGTAGTGCAATACATGGATTCATAGAATCCTGTGGCAATCATAGAAAGGTCTTTTAGTGGACCAGGCTATCATATCACATAGTAATCCAGTACAGAGAAATATATGGCAGAGTTCTACACAGCTGAAATCCAAGAGATCCAGTTGATGAAATTATCCTGTGATATATATAAAAGGCAGGATGTGTGTGTGTGTGTGTTTACATGAATGTAATTTATCATGTCCACAAATTAGCACACATGTCGCTCCAGTTTTAGGACATTCGTCATGACCCTAGCTGTATTTTCGTCAACTTATTTTCCCCAGAGGCACCAGCGAATAGCAGTAAAAATAAATTTTCAACCAAAACTTTTAACAATTTTCAAGTCGGAGAAATCACCATTGTTTACAAACAGGAGTTAAGTCCCCTTCTAGCAACGAGTAAGCTTTTGTTAGGATTTTTGTTGTTGTTTTTTTCCATGGAGGAAAAAAAGTGCTTTTTTTATATACAGGCAACAGACACACGCACAAACATGTGTGTGTACAAAAAACATGTATGCAATAGGTGTACATATATATGTGTGTGTGTGTGTGTTGCCCATATATACATACATATATACACTTAGGACTTAGTTGTGATCTGAACATAACCGCTTCCGACACAGAGGATCGGGAGCCCTTTTGGGCATTCTATTTTCCTTGTTGGAAGGGTTCCCAACCCATGGGCAAAGTGGGGTTAGAAGATGGGGGTAGTGTTTTCAAAGGGCTGGCATGTGCAACCTGATCACCTATGCCGATCAAACTCCCAACCCATGCACTCCCATCATGACACTGATTCTGCAGAACTTGGTTGGGTGTGAAAACCAACTTTAAAGTATAAATATAGATGTTTTTGGATCAACAATATTGTGTTCGGTTAAGTCCTATTTAGGTGAAAAATCATTAAGCTGATTCCTTATGGGGTTTTCCATTTAATCAGGACCAAAAAAAATCAATAAACCAATTCCTATAAGGAAATTCTATAAGGATTTCCCAATAAAATTGGCTACACCCCATTTTCAACCATAACTTTTACCAATTTTGATGTATTTTGTTCAAACTTGATGTCGGCGTTACTTAGGACTCATGGGATCTTTGAATGCTTTAAGCTCTCCAAAAACAAAAAAAAAACTGATGAGTTGAAAAAATCGATAAACCAATTCCTAATGGGCTTACCCAATCAAGCTGTCTGCAACTCATTTTCAGCCAAAAGTTTACCAATTTCTACAGATTTCACTCAGATTTGACGTTGATGTTACTTAGTTTTGTTTGAGGGGGGAAAAAGAGATACGTAGTAGTAACAGAGGAAGAACGAGAGGGGTAAAGAGAGATACGTAGTAGTAAACAGAGGAAGAACGAGAGGGGCAAAAAATGATAGAGAAAGAGCCCCCCTCATACTTCCTCTCTTCCTCTTTTCCTCTCGTTGCTCACCTATTCTTCTACTTCCTCCCTTTATTTCTCCCTCTACCACTCTCTCTCTCTCTCTCTCCCTTACACCGGCATGGTCACCTGCTTCCGGTCAATAATCCTTTTCTTCCTTGGCTATCGCCGAGCAAACACACGAACTTACTTCGTCCCCACTTTCAAGTTCGTGCCTCACAGTGTTCATACACACATAATTTTTCCCGTATAGCCTTTTCCGTTTGTTTTCCTGTCTTGTTTTTTTGTCCGCCACTACATTCCTCCATGGCACAGGTTCAATTTGTGTATACAAATTAAATTTGCAATCCAGGGGAAGAGCCGTTTTAACGATGCGTCCTACCCAGCTCTTCGAAACGCTGGTGTTAAAACGGGAGTAGCTGATGAAGGAAAATGTTCTTTATGTGGCTTGTGTGTTTTCTGTACTCTGATTATCATTATTTTCTTGTCTACGTTTTGTTTGCAATGTCCTGTACCCAGATATGCATCTATACATACAGGTGGATGTAGGTATGCACATACCTGTACGTATATATGCATATACTCATTTACTATTTGTTTTTATATGACCGAACGCCAGTGTCACCAATTTCGTAAGTATATATGTATATATGTATATATATATAAATTCAATAATAGGATGAACTCTTTTACAAGAATTTATCAAGTAGCTAGCGTGAAAAAAACCTCATAAGGGAAAAAATCCATCATTTATTCCCAAAATATATATATTTATTTATATAAGGGCATTATTGTATAGT
>NC_068986.1:84513574-84515265 GCF_001194135.2 Octopus bimaculoides | reverse complement strand
ATATGGCATCAGTGGTGCTTTTACCTGGCACAAACCCAAACTGCATCTCATCTAAATTGATTCGCTCCCTAATTCGTTGGGCTATGACCCTCTCCATAACTTTCATAACCTGATCTAACAGCTTGATGCCTCTGTAATTATTAGTATCTAAAGCGTCACCTTTACCTTTGTAGCAGTTTACTATGGTGCTGCTACACCAGTCATTGGGTATGACTCCTTCGTGTATCACCTGGTTCGTAATACGGGTGACTAGGCTGTAGCCAACACTGCCAGATATTTTGAGCATCTCTGCAGTGATTCCTGATGGGCCGGGGGCTTTCCCTGTCTTCATGTATGTATGTGTGTGTTCTGCCTGTCTCTGTTTGTCCCCACCGCCTAACTTAGCGGTTCGGCAAAAGAAAAAAGAAAACAAGCACTAGGCTTACAAAGAATAAGTCCTGGGGTTGATTTCTTTGACTAAAACCCTTTAAGGCAGTGCTCCAGCATGGCCACAGTCAAATGACTGAAACCAGTAAAAGAATAAAAGAAGATATGTGTGTGTGTGTTAAATAAAATAAGATAACAAGGCCAAGGCAATGCAAGATTTTTAGGACATTTATAAAGTGAAGAGGAGTCTTATGGTCAAGATTGAACTCTGGTGCACAAGAGTTGATAGAGAGAATAAGTTCTCTTAGCTTGTACCATGATATGACCATCTGATTGGAATTTGATCACAGATCTGCTGGAATAGCGTAACTCTGATACTAAACAATAACATTAAAAAATAGACCCTTTCCTTGTAATCCTGTAAGGCTCAGACTTTCTTAAGTAAATGTCAATTGCTCCAGCTGTATCCAATAACCCTGAGAGGTTCCTCAAAAAGCTTTAGATAAAATTTCACTTCCTTAGAGGCAATGCTATTACATACATACTCCTGATATTATCAGTATTAACCCCGATAAATATATAGTCTTTGTTTTCTTACATAACCTTAATTTGAAAAATAGTGAAACAACAAAAAGAAATAAAAATCGTCAACTTTACTTAACAATTCTGGAATGTTTCTTGTGTTCTGATGAAGAAGGAATCATTGAAAAGCTTGCAATCTATGAATACGTCTATATGATCTTAGTTCATTTTATTGTTGTTCCCCAAGTTTGTGCCTAGGTGGGAGACTTTATATCATATCTCTTTATATGTATGTATGTTCTCTTGTTTTTGATTATCTAAATTTTTTCTCTGAGGAAAGAGCTGGTTTTTAACAAAGATACAAGCTTTATCTTTGGGATATAAATAGCAAAAATAATGTCACATTTTAAACTTGACAAAATTCTTGCATATTTTTACTGTTCCACTTACAGATTGTATTTGTAATGTGTGAGGTAGTTGGTTGATTTTCTGAAAATCCTAGAGCCAATTATGTAATTATGACAATTGATTTAGAGAAATGCATTCTTTTATTTTTTGTTTTATTCTTTTACTTGTTTCATTCATTTGACTGCAGCCATGCTGGAGCATTGCCTTTAGTCTAACAAATCAATGCCAGGACTTATTCTTTGCAAGCATAGTACTCATTCTATCTGTGTCTTTTGCCAAACCGCTAAGTTATGGGGGTATAAACACACCAACCTCAGTTATGATGATGGTGGTGGGGACAAACACAGACACACAAATACATACATATATACATGTATATATATATATATATATAT
>NC_068986.1:84504255-84513133 GCF_001194135.2 Octopus bimaculoides | reverse complement strand
ATATATATATATATATGTGTGTGTGTGTGTATATATATTGATACATATATATATGATGGACTTCAATCAGTTTCCATCTACCAAATCCCCTCAGATAGCTTTGATTGGTCCGAAGCTATTGCAGAAGACACTTGCCCAAAATGCCATGCAGTGGGACTGAACCTGGAACCATGTGGTTTGGAAGCAAGCTTCTTACCACACAGCCACTCCTGTCCTTATGCATATATGTTATATAAAGCTTAAATTTACCAATTTCATTTTCTATGCTTATTATGAGTATATATGAATACATAAACCAAAACACACATGCACGCACACACACAGACACGCACACACACACACACACACATGTATGCATATATATATGTATGTGTGTGGATGTTTCCAGAGACAAGTGGAATATAAAATCGCTTACTTGCAAAACAGGTAAATGCTAGTGACAAGAAGAACACTCAACTGCAAATCATTGCTTTGATGATATGCATTTACCCAACCCATGCTTACATGATCATGAAACAAATTAACAAACAAATACGAGGGAGATGGATGGGTGAGTTAATAGGACAGTGGGTACTCTGGCAATAATTCAGCAGTTTGTGCATTGTTATTAATGCAGTGAAATATCTGTTGCCCAGACACTTCTTAACACCATCTTCTATCTAGATCACTTTCTTTTAAATCCTGTTCTATCTAGATCACATTCCTCATAGACAGATCAGTCTATTTCAGACAACATTCCCATACTGTCAACTGTTCATATAACCAGTAACAAAAACAATCTGAAGTGTGTACACTAAATTGTGCCACCTTTAGTGTAGACAAACAATTATGCCAATAGTTAAGTCAAATGTAACCATATCTAGTAAACCATTATGCTTGTATATCAAATATAGTGTTACATTGAAAGTAATTTTAGTGTCGGGTCAATTATGTTTATTTAGATTTGTGATCAAAGACATTCCAACAATGACTATTACAACTTTTATACTCTTACTGTGCACAGAAGATTTACAACTAATCTTTCACTCTGCCAATCTATCTGAAATGTGGTATAAAAGAAAACAAATGCAGAACACTTTGAGGAAAGATGAAAGGAGGTGGACACACTTTACCGAAGTTGTAAATAAAGTTTCTATTCCAAGAGTATAATATTGTTAAAAAAGAAAAACATACCATTTAGTTCATAACTGTGTGTGTATATGCGCATACACACAAAGATATGTATATATGAGTATATATATGTATATATATATTTATGTATATATAAATACACACACACACACACATATATTTATGCAGTGGACTCATAGTCCCCTGATTGATAGGTTATCAGGTGGCTGTCTGGCTTCCTGAACTTAGTGTTGCAGATTAAAAGGTTACATACATCACAGAACTCCAGTAGCCAAGTTCCCTCATCGTTCCAAGAACCAATACCATGGCTGCCATGTACACCAGTGAAGATACCAGATTCCCGCCCAACATGCCCATTAAAATCTCCAGCCACAAAGATGAGGTCATTGCCACTCATCTTTTAGGTAGCCTGTAGAAGGGTATCATAAAAGTGATCCTTCTGATCATTTGGTAGCCCCGCATGTGAGGCGTAGGCAGAGATGATTGTAGCTGTGCTGTTCTGCAGGACTAGCCTGAGCTTAAGCACTCTATCACATACCCTAACAACCTCTATGACCTTATCCACCCTTTTCTCCACAAGGAGCATGCCTACACCCCCTACGCTATCCATGTTACCTTGCCAGAAGACTTTATACCTATGTGCCTTACCTGTGAGGACCCTAGCTGAAGCTCCTCTCTATCTTACCTCTTGTATGCAGCATACATCAACTCGTCTCCTTTGAAGCATCTCTACAATCTCACTAGACCTACCTTTCAGTGTGCCAGCCTTGACAGTGCCAACTCTGAAAACTGGGAAGGGAATGTGGGGTGAGGTTTTGGGAGGAGAGATGTTATTCAGCACCTGAAAAGAAGAGGGAGGTTGTCCTGTTCATTTTTTAGGCATGCTTCATCTATTCTCTCTTCCAATCTGACAACATTGAAGCATTCAAGCGTGTTAAGATTGTTGCCCCTACTGGAGGTAGGAGCCAGTGTTAGCAACCTTATAAGCATAAGCATTATGGTTATCGAATGATGTAGATTTAAGCAGTGTAGCAAAATATGGATATTCCAATGTTAGATTAGGATGGAGTCAGCTAAAACTGGTTGCATTTGTCCAGGAAGAGGGGGATTGCAGGTATGATGAAAGGTACCACCAGCAGGGAAGGGTTCAAACAGAGAGAGAGGAAACAAGCTCATCCCTACATACACACAAGTGCACCCACACACAAGAACAAGCACACGTGGACAGCTGAATAGCTTTCTCCTTCACTTGATATGGCCAAGGAAAATTCCTGGGTAGTTGATGGCATGTTTCTAGAGAGAACGAAAATGAAACAAAAGATAGCTGGTTAAGTAGGTGGGCAGATAACCTGGTTGCATTTGTTCCAGTAGAGAGATAGAGAAAGAGAGGGAGAGAGTGCAGGTAATATAGGGAACAGCACCAATGAGGAGGGGGAATTGGGAGAAGAGACATCTGGTGGTGGTGGTGGTGACAAATTTCTAGACAGAATGAAACGAAAGATAGCCGGTTAAGTAAGTGGGTGGATGAGCAACTGGGCTAGTTGCATTTGTCCTAGGAGAGAGAGAGAGAGAGAGTGCAGGTAATATATAGAGAACAGCCCAGTGGGGAGAAGGGGTTGGAAGAATAGATACAGGTAATGGTGGTGGGAGGAGAGATATCCGGTGTAGA
Organism: Octopus bimaculoides; assembly: GCF_001194135.2. Classification (NCBI taxonomy): domain Eukaryota; kingdom Metazoa; phylum Mollusca; class Cephalopoda; order Octopoda; family Octopodidae; genus Octopus; species Octopus bimaculoides. Next base: position 84,510,333 of record NC_068986.1, on the reverse strand, counting down.
TGGTGGAAAGATAGAGATATCCGGTGTAGATGGTGGAAAGATAGAGATATCCGGTATTGGTGGTGGGGGTGATGGATGTATACATGCATTCACACACACACACATGAAATAAAATATACTATAAAATGCGTGCTGTTGGTGTCAGGGAAGTCATCCAGCTGTAAAACCACAATCACCACCAAAATAAATTAGTAACTAAAAAGGAATGACCATAAGAAACATTGAGAAGAATTTTCAGTACCACCAAAGACAGCATCTCTAGAGTTGGATGCATCATAAAATGCATATAGATCATAGTATAAAGTTTTTGTCTTTTTTTTTTTAATAAGATATAGAAAGAAGGGTGGGTAAAAAACCCCTTTGGTCACAAATGACCATGGGATTGCACCTAGTGCTTAGGATGTTGCACTCCTTGACTGGGTAGTATGTTGTGTTCTTGAGCAAAACACTTCATCTCACTTTTCTTTGCAATCACTTTGACATCTGACATGTTGTATGCCATACACCTGTTTGGGCAACATCGATTTGATGGAGTAAGTGAGCTAATGTACTGAACATATATTTCATCATTATAAACAAATCATTTGTACAGGTCATTCGGCAAAAGCTGAACACTCATACATTGCCTTCAACAGGAGAGTCCATCATTATCCATTTTGTTCATCATGTGTGTTTTCATCATTATTTTACTTAATTTTAGGAAAATTGAACTTCTTGAACTTGTTTAGTAATGAAGATGACTGGATATGAGATTATCCACATGGTTGTAATTTGAGAACATGCAATATCATTGTGTTCACAAGAAAATGATAGTTTATTTATCATGCACTAGACTGCCTGACTAAAACATCAAACAAGTGTTTGTTTCATTATTCTCAGTTGACTTGTTAATTGACAGAACCATACCAGTTATTTTTTTGTTTGTTTTTTTTTAAGCAGTAAATTGCTCTAACAGATAAGCTAACCAACATGCATGCAAACATAGAACAATAAATATAAAACAATTTAGGATATACATCAGATAGATGCACCATGATATAGGTATCAAGTACAGTATTAGTTGACCTAAGTGAGACTTTTAGTCTGTGAAAATGCTCAAGTATGCTATAGACATATTGAAGTAAAGACTAATAGCAACCGGGTCATGCAAGCTGTATTTTGTTGGTTTTATTTTTAATTTTTTCATCCTTGTCTGGACGGAAAATCTGTGTATATTGCCTTCACAAGTACTCTTAGACTAGTGGAATCAACAGGGTTAACATCCATTTTGAACAGCTACAAATTAACAGTTGCAAGAAAAACATGATCATAAAATTATGACCTGAACACCCTCAGAATTTGGCTACATGTCTTCAAGGAGAGGGGGAAGGACACAATATGAGTGCAAAATTAAAATCCCAAAGTACAGTGATATTTTTTCTGCTACTTTGGCAGGTTTATATTCCCACAGTTTCTCTCATATGGGAGACCCGGCTTATGGCATATGATCCAGCTCAAATACTGGTCAAGTCTATCATGTTGATTAATATATTCATTTGAGGCTAGCATAGAGTATCCAGAGATGAAGTGATCAGTTGTTTCCCTGGTTACACAACAAAAGTGGCAAGCAGGATCAGTACCATTTTTAGGAACGCTTGCTTGGTAATTTCTGGTGGGAAGACACTGATCCTAAGTTATTTCAGAGGCAGCAGCCACCCACTGATGGATCATATCTGTATCGATATCAGTGTTGCAGGCCCTTATTACCTCCACCTTAGAGAAGGCGGAGTTATTGTTTTCAGTCATGTTTGTTTGTTTGTACATCAAAAAGATATCTGGATGGATTCAGATGAAACTTTTTCAGGGATGGTCGACCTTATGACTGGCATGAACTGACTAGATTTTGGGATCAATCCAGTACCTGACAAGGATTTTGGATTATTTGTTATATTTACTTTACTTTACATGAAGTATTACGATCTTCTGTTGACTTTCAAGTCTTTATCTGATTATCTCCCTTGAAAGCACACTCATGGTTTCTATGCAAGTTATGGTGGTGTTGCTGTTTTCAAAGTTTTATTTTCATTTCTCTGGTATTAATTTTACTTGCATCTCTTTCTTAGTAGAAACTGATGGATAAAGAAATCAAACTACATAAACAGACGGCAGCAAAACCATTCAGAAATTAAATAACTCTAACATATTAAGTAACAATAATAAGTTTAATTTATCCTCAACAATTTTTAGTTTTACCAATTTTGAATATATCGCTTCTGTTTAAAACTTCTTACCTACTTGACAATTGCATTTGTAGCTCTGCCTTGAAGGAAGTTTTACTTCTTGGACTCACATTTTTGTGCGCAACTTTGTTGTTAAATCTCCATTAACAGCACCCTATGCAGGTTCTTTCTGTTTTCTTTCATGCATGGATAAATTTTTCACTATAGACCTTAATGGTTGTAAAGACCCTATATCGGTGGATAGACTGAAAAAGGCCTTCATAGAGAAAACTGCAGACAACACACACACATACACATTGCTTTTTGGCACTCCGTCGCTTACGACGTCGAGGGTTCCAGTTGATCCGATCAACAGAACAGCCTGCTCATGAAATGAACGTGCAAGTGGCTGAGCACTCCACAGACACGTGTGCCCTTAACATAGTTCTCAGGGATATTCAGCATGACACAGAGTGTGACAAGGCTGGCCCTTTGAAATACAGGTACAACAGAAACAGGAAGAGAGAGTGAGAGAAAGTTGTGGTGGAAGAGTGCAGCAGGGTTCGCCACCATCCCCTGCCGGAGCCTCGTAGAGCTTTAGGTGATTTCGCTCAATAAACACTCACAACGCCCGGTCTGGGAATCGAAACTGCAATCCTATGACCACGGATCCGCTGCCCTAACCACTAGGCTATTGCGCTTCCATAACACACACACACACACACACACACACAGAGCATTATAAACATGGCCTGCATACCCACCTTCATATTCTATGACTACTATTGGGATCAAACAGGTACCAGACTAGGATTCTGGATTATTTCTCCATTTTTTTTACTTAATTTTTGAGAGCGGTCAGGTTCATTTTTAGTATTCTCATTTGTGAGACCAGTCGAGTTTATTTCAGATATTCTCATTTTAAAAAAATCATCTCTGGCTAATCTTTGAGCGGATGTTGGTGTTGCCTTGGCTGGGGTTTGTGCTCTCTTGGTGCTCTTGTTATTATTATTTTTATTATTATTACTAAGGTGATGAGCTGGCAGAATCATTAGCATGATGGATGAAATGCTTAGTGGTATTTCACCCATTGCTATGTTCTGAGTTCAAATTCCGCCAAAGTCAACTTTGCATTTCATCCTTTTGAAGTTGATTAATTAAGTATCAGTCAAGTACTGAGGTCGAAGTAATCGACTAGTCCCCTCCTCCAAAATTTCAGGCCTTGTGCCTATAGTAGAAAGGATTATTATTATTATTTACTTTTAACCTGCATGTTTGTTACAATCACTTGCCAAGACACACCCAGCATCCTAGGGCAAGTGAAGGATAAGAGATGTTATAGTATAACTGAAAGCTTGAGGAGGGGAGGTGGCAGGGGCAGTAGCAAAAAGTCTTCATGTAACACAGCACATACATTTAAATTGATAGAGTTTTTCTTAGGATGTGAGCAATACTTGTCAGCACAATCTTTTGGATTTCTCTGAGACGTGGTTTTCCTGAGATATTATCTAGATGTTTCTGACATCCCATTCTTATCGTACCTAGGGCACCCACAATAACAGGAACAGTTCTCATTTTAAGATGCCACATCTTTTGTATTTCAATTTTCAGGTCCTTATATTTACTTAATTCGTCAAATTCCTTTACAAATATATTTTTATCAGTGGGAACACTTACATCCATTAGTCTACAAGTATTTTCTTCCATGTCTTTAATGAATATGTCTGGTTGATCAGCCTGGATTATTCTGTCGGTGTTGACTGAGCAAAATGCTTAGTGGCATTTCATCTGAGTTCAAATTCTGCTAAGGTCAACTTCTTTCATCCTTTCAGGTTTGATAAATCAAGTAATAGTGAAGTTCTGAGGTCAATATAGCCAACTTGTTCCCTCCCCCAATATTTCAAGCCATGCACCTATAGTAGAAAGGATTATTATTATTATTTTTAAGGCGGTGAGCTACCAAAATCATTAGCTCACCAGGCAAAATGCTTTGCAACATTTTATCCATCTTTAAATTCTGTATTCAAATACCACAGAAAACGACTTTACCTTTCATTCTCTTGAGGTCAATGTAATTGACTTATCCTCTCCCTGAAATTGCTGGCTTTGTACCCAAATTTGAAGCCATTATTACTATTAATATTATTTCTTTGTTCTTTACTTTCAGATCCACGCAGATTTCCTGAACCACAGCATGGTCTGGTTAACTGCTCTTGGTATGCCCCAAATGCATGTTGCAAGCGGACCGAAGTGACATCTGTGTTCAGTAACATGTACCCTTTATATGGGGCATCTAAAGCTTGTATGAACCGTATGAATTATTTAATGTGCTACTTCTGTAGTCCAGAACAGGGTATTTGGTACCATGGGTAAGTGTAATCAACCCCTTCTATTTATTATTGTAAACTGCTACATGGTTACTTGATTACTAAAAAATTGAAACCAAATTACCTTCATATCTCAACTTACCATCTTGTAAAAGGGAGTGGCACATTTGATAATGTAACTCTAGACATGCTATGCCTTAGGAAAGAGACCAGATGGAAGTGGCTGGACTAATTTTGATGATAGGTTTGGTGGGTCAAGGCTGATTTGGAGCTAAACAGTATCTACTACTACTACTACTACTACTACTACTACTACTACTACTACTACTACTACTACTATTACTAACACCACTACTACTACTACTACTACTACTACTACTACTACTACTACCACTACCACAGGTTAACAAGAGAGACTACATTCATTACAATTACAGACCAAGAAGGAGGAGTAATTTTTCTGCTGGAAATAGGAGCTAAACATCTTTAGTTTATATAATTTTCACCTTGCCATCTTTAAAAAGAAAAAGTAAGTATTTATTTGGAGATATAGGTCTATGTGACAAAATTTAAAAAATGATTGAGTGGTCTTGGCTTGAATCTATCTAATGATAGCTTTTCTTGATCAGAGCTGACCTGAGGCTAAATAACAACAGTAGTGGCTTTTACAAAACAGATACTTCACAATATTTAGTACACCTAACTATCATCATCATCATCATCGTTTAACGTCCGCTTTCCATGCTAGCATGGGTTGGATGATTTGACTGAGGACTGGTAAACCAGATGGCTACACCAAGCTCCAATCTGATTTGACAGAGTTTCTACAGCTGGATGCGCTTCCTAATGCCAACCATTCCGAGAGTGTAGTGGGTGCTTTTACGTGCCACTGGCACGAAGGCCAGTCAAGTGGTACTGGCAACGGCCATGCTCAAAATGGTGTATTTTACGTGCCACCTGCACAGGAGCCAGTCCAGTGGCACTGGCAATGATCTCGCTCAAATATCTTTACAGGTGCCACTGGCACAAGTGCCAGGAAGCGACGCTGGGCACAGGTGCCATAACGATTGTAAGCTTGATGCTTTAACCACTGAGCCATGCACCTTCACATGCAGAAGCCTTATTACAATTCCATGGTCATATATGACTGAAGGGGATCTTTACCCTGTCCATATACAATATTCTACCTACTCAGATAAGTGTAAAGTGTATCCAAGTTTCAGATGTGGAAGCAAGGACTAGAATCGAAGGGCCTTAGAGTCAACCTAGCTAAAACCAAAGTCCTAATAAGTAGGAAGGTAGACAAAACACAAACCCCTTCAGGTAGATGGCCCTGCTCGATCTGTAGAAAAGGCGTAGGTAGAAACTCTATAAGATGTACCCAGTTTTATTTTTGGATTATCGTATGAATTCCCATGTATAGAATAGAAATTCGCAAAATTTTCTGAAAATTCCAAAAATTAAAAAAATCTATGTGGGGTTATATGACATACGTAAAGCAGAATTTCATTTGTTTACAGTTGATAACACATGCACAAAATGACAGTTTTCTG
>NC_068986.1:84501503-84503996 GCF_001194135.2 Octopus bimaculoides | reverse complement strand
GTTTAGTGTAAAGATGTGAAAGTGTATTTTTATTATATATTATGGTGCCAGTTTATAGTGTAGGTGGAGGGAAGGGAATTAGTGACTTATTGACATGTTGAACTGTAAGAAAAAAAATATCGATTTGAAATGTTTTGGTGTTTTTAAGATTTCATCCCCTTTCCCATCTGTGGTACTATTTGGCTGTTGTACTCATCTGTGAGTAGTATCAGCACATATTATTACATCCCTTCCCAAACCACCTCCCCATTCCGGGAACTACTTCCATTCTTCATCAACCCAGCCCACACTATTTCAGTCAATCCCCTTCTTTCTAGGCCTTCAGCCAGTGCTCTCTCACCCCTCTGTTCCAATCCATTCTAAACAAATCTCTTACCTACTATCATTCTCAATACCCTCCCATATCTGCCATTAGGAGTCATCTACTATAGCCCCTAATGTATCCTTATTTCTCCCTTTCCACAGCTCCTACACTTTGCACATCATCCCACCACTTTCTGCTCTATTCTTCTTCCTGAACCATTCCTATATCTCCCACCTCACCCTTCTACATACTGGTATTTCTCATCATCTGCACCACCACCATTGTTTATCACTCACAACTTTTATGTCCACTTGTTTACTTCTCCCTCACACTCTTCTAAAAGAATCCACTCTCATCTCCTCCCATAACCCACTATCTGTTTCCTCCCTTATGCTCTCTTTCTTATTCCTTGAGAATTTGCTCTAGCACGCCATCACTACCTTCATCTTATCTCCTTCAGTCATGTATCTCCTCTATAACAAAACACTTCTGCTTGTCTCTCTATGGTACTTTTGCCTTTCAACACCTGGCATACAATCACCCACCTCCAACTTCCTCTCCCAAATACATTTTCTTAGTGGTGGGAGCTTTTTCCATTTCCTTTTTCTCTCTGTTCTGTCTTATGAGCTACATGGCAGCCTCACTAGTGCCAGTGGCATGAAAAAAGCACCTGATACACTCTATATAGTGGTGGACATTAGGAAGGGCATCCAGCCATAGAAACTCGCCAGAGAGGACACTGGAGCTCAACACAGCCTTGAAGCTCACTGGTTTACTTTCAAACTATTCTACCCATGCCAGTGGAGGTGCAATGGCCCAGTGGTTAGGGCAGTGGACTCGCGGTCATAGGACCGCGGTTTCGATTCCCAGACCAGGCATTGTGAATATCCCCGACAACTACGTTAAGGGTACACGTGTTTGTGGAGTGCTCAGCCACTTGCACGTTAATTTCACGAGCAGGTTGTTCCGTTGATCGGATCAACTGGAACCCTTGACATCATAAGCAACGGAGTGCCATCTCTTCACCCATGCCAGCATGGAAAGCAGACATTAAATGTTGATAATATGTATAGTCCAGTTGCCTGTTTCTCTCAAGTTTTCATGGCATGCAACCACTAAACAGATAATCAGATAGACAGAAAGACAGACAGGTAGACAACCTAACAGTTATACAAAATTATGACTGCATGGATTTTTTTATTATTTCTTCCAGTAAAATGAGTGTATGTGAAGAATACTGCGTTGATATTTACAATGAATGTCGACTAGCTTCCTATGAAGGAACCTCTATAGGTAAGTACCAATTTACATCTTTATTTGATTCCTTTCCAAGTCTCCTTTGCACCATGATTCCATTTTAGATTTCCAAATATTGAGTTACAAAGCACACCACTTTCAAGTTCGTCTCAACATCTAAAGTATAAATATACAAGAGAATAATTAGCTTAAGTAGTGAGTGTATGTCTGTGTTAACACGTACACACTGTCTCCCCCTCTCACACATGCACACACACACACACACACACACACACACACACACATGTACACATATATTCTTTTATTCTTTCATCTGTTTCAGTCATTTGACTGTGGCGAAGCTGGAGCACTGCCTTTTAGTCAACTAAATTGACCCCAGGACTTATTCTTTGTAAGCCTAGTTCTTATTCTATCGGTCTCTTTTTGCCGCTAGGTTACAAAAACAACAAAAGTTAAAAGGACATGTGTAGGCACAGGAGTGGCTGTGTGGTAAGTAGCTTGATTATCAACGTCATGGTTCCGGGTTCAGTCCCACTGCATTGCACCTTGGACAAGTGTCGTCTACTATAGCCTCAGGCCGACCAAAGCCTTGTGAGTGGATTTGGTATATGGAAACTGAAAGAAGCCCATTGTATGTATATATATATATATATATATATATATAAGGCAAATAAGAAAATGGAGAGGATATAAAATCGACAAACATGTTTAAGTGGTACCACTTAAACACATGTTTGTTATTTAATTAATAGATATAGTGGAATGTTTACTGGCTGATGTTTGTTGATTTTATATCCTCTCCATTTTCTTATTTGCCGTATAAATCGTGGGTAAATTTCCAATTTACCTCTACCCATACCAAGTATACAATTGCAATATCGCCATGCAATAGTAAGCACTTGGTTAAAAATATGTAGGTACACATCCAGTAG
>NC_068986.1:84500477-84501493 GCF_001194135.2 Octopus bimaculoides | reverse complement strand
ATATATATATATATATATATATATACATATATATATATGTGTGTGTATGTACTAGCAGAGATACCTGGCATTACTCAGGATTAAAATGGCATAGTTTTTTATTGTTCTACTTGCTTCGGTCATGTGACTGCGGCCATGCTGCAGCACCAACTTTAGTCAAAGAAATTGACAACAGGATTTATTCTTTGCAAGCATAGTACTTATTCTATCGATGTGTTTTGCAAACAGCTAAGTTATGGGGATGTAAACACAGCAACTTCGGTAGTCAAGTGATGGTTGGGGTACAGACACAGACAGCCTGGTGTAGCCATCTGGTTTCACCAGTCCTCATTCAAATCATATAGATACACACGTACACAGACATATACATACAACACATACTCATACGTATATGTATATACACAACTCATATATACATGTATCTGTAAGTATTATCACACCTGCACACACATGTACATATACCACGCATATGTACATACATACATACATACATACATACGTATATATCATCATCATCGTTTAACGTCCGCTTTCCATGCTAGCATGGGTTGGACGATTTGACTGAGGACTGGTGAAACCGGATGGCAACACCAGGCTCCAATCTGATTTGGCAGAGTTTCTACAGCTGGATGCCCTTCCTAACGCCAACCACTCAGAGAGTGTAGTGGGCGCTTTTACGTGTCACCCGCACGAAGACCAGTCAGGCGGTACTGGCAACGGCCACGCTCGAAATGGTGTCTTTTATGTGCCACCCGCACAAGAGCCAGTCCAGGGGCACTGGCAACGATCTTACTTGGCTTGCCGGGTCTTCTCACGCACAGCACATTTCCAAAGGTCTCGGTGAGTAGTCATCGCCTCGGTGAGGCCCAATGTACGAAGGTCTTGCCTCACCACCTCAGCCCAGGTCTTCCTGGGCCTACCTCTTCCACGGGTTCCCTCAACTGTTAGGGTGTGGCACTTTTTCATATATATATATATATATATATATATACATACACACATATAAATATACATAC
>NC_068986.1:84492962-84494753 GCF_001194135.2 Octopus bimaculoides | reverse complement strand
TATATATATATATATATATTAATAATCAAGTATGAAAGAGGACTTAGATAAGGATTAGGAGTTAAAATGTGGATTTATATGGTTATTAGGGATTACCTAAGGGGTATTGTGGAAATGTACTCTGTGGTCATTTAGGCATTTAGATTTGTGGTAGAATTTGTGGTTGAATGTGCTTAGTGCCTCATTGTGTTTATTTAGCAGTGTTGAAGAGTTGTGCTCTAATATGTGAAGTGCCTCTTTCAGGCAAATCTTGCAGGTTGAGCGTTGACCTTGGTAGGGAAGCCTTGAATCCAATATGGACCATGATAAAGCATAGGGTATATTTGTTTTTTTGTGATGTTGTATGTGGTTGGTAAATGTTGTAGATCTATGTTCATCATATCTAAAAGAATGGAGGTGAGTGGCATATTGATGCTTAAAATGTTTGGTTGATCCTGTGTATATGGCTGTAGAGTTGTGTAATAGATTAAGGACAGTGCATTTGTAAATTACATTATCTCTTCTGCAATGAGTTTGCAATGGGCAGATAGTTCCATGCATGGTTCTGTGTTTGCAAGAAATTTTATATACACAAAAGTTAGATACAAACGAGCATGTATATACACGAATGCATGTAACATACAAGAGTTTTGTATGCGTATTATATGTTGATGTGTGTAAATGTCTATATACATGCTTGAATATATACATATGTATGCATCTTCACTGATATACATTCTTCTACTAATCACTGACCTGTCCTTTAAGCAACCAAATTCTTTATTCCACCATTTTACTACCCTATCCCCCACTCTGCCCTTCACTTAGGCTCTATCACAACATACCTCACACTTCTTTACTCTTTACATCTCATTTTTTTACACTCATCTCTCTCTCTCTCTCTCTCACCCACACCTTTCCCTTCTTTCTATCAATTTATCCTGACTGAACACTAGCCAGTACACTTTCTCTCTCTTCATTTCTTTATTATCTCTCTCTCCTTTCTTTTTATTTTTCTCTCTTCTTGTTTTTGATTTGACCTTACAAACACATTCCCAACTTTTAAGTCACTTCAAAAAAACCCTCAATCGAATAACATCGTTTACAAGACTCTATGACCAATTATAAATACCATTGGAACTCACACACAATGTACAGGAAACATATATATACCATTCTGTTTAAATAATATCCTTACGTATCACACACCTGTTTTCATTCCTCCACTTCGCTTTGTATTTCACGTCTTCTCTATAAAGACTATTGCTTAACCATTTTCTTGCACCGTCTCTGATGAAGGGAGATATAAAATATCCCGGAAACAGCTGTAAGATGTTCTCTTTATAAATGTTCTGAAATCTTTCACAGCCTTGGATTCTTTTTATCTCCTTCTGTTAATTTTTTATATATACACATGCTAATATATGACCTACGTTGGACTCCTCATTCGCATAATCACCGAGCCTGGAGCTGAGCTATAGTCTGTTCATAGCACTTACTCAGCATTGCCTGACACCATTACCTCTCATAACCTATATGTGTGTGTGTGTGTGTGTGCAGGAATATAAATATACATGTATATCAAATATATACATGCATATAAATATGCATGTATATATATACATATATATACATGTATATATGTATTTACATATATATATATACATGTATACATATATACATATATACATATGTATATATATATATATATATATATATATATATGTATATATACTTATATTTAAAAAGCATTGGTTATAGAACAAGCATTAAATTTGGGTCAACTATACAACACCACCCCTCAAACATTTA
>NC_068986.1:84491524-84492665 GCF_001194135.2 Octopus bimaculoides | reverse complement strand
TAAATAAATACATATATATATATACATATATATATGTGTGTATAAATACATATATATGCACACAATATATGTATGTATATACATATATATATATATATATATATATATGTATATATACTTATATTTAAAAAGCATTGGTTATAGAACAAGCATTAAATTTGGGTCAACTATACAACACCACCCCTCAAACATTTAATCATATATAAAAAAACACCATGGTTCCCAAACACATAAGAATAATACATAGACATAAAATCACAAAAGGTAAATATATATTATTGAATAAAATAAAATAGAATGGCCTGTCAAAAAGTTAAATATAAACAGCTAAAAATTCAAAAACTACCAAAAAAACAACCTAATAGACAAATATAAAATAAGTAAAGGTAAAAATAAAATAAAATAAATGTCCACCAACTAAAAAAGTTTTATCAGACAAAATATTCTTTTTTGATTAAAAATTTTTTTTTTTTAAATATTTGAAAAAGTCTTTTACTTCCCTCATACAAGTACGTCCAAAGTTCATAGGTAAACAGACTTCCACGGGTCAAATTCACATACACCTTGAAAAAAGTCTTTTTTTTGCAATCATAGGTTTTCATCCACCTTTTTGAAAGTGTATAGAAATAAAAGTAGATGTAATAAAATTGTTTAGAATTATGGGGATTTGAAACCAGTGAGGTTGAATTTCTGTTAGCTACATCCACCTGATTGTTTAACAATAGACGTTTTTTGTTTTTAGAAAATTTGGACTGGTCCTCTGATGGGTTTTTCTTTTAAATTATATAAGCTTTACATAAAAGTATAAGCTTTACATAAGAAAAAAAGTTTGATCTATGCGTGTTTCGTGTTTATTCTGATGAGGGTGTCATCACCGTGATGCACTTTAGTGTAAATAAACTGCAGTGGTGAGCTCCCGAAATGGCCATAGATATATGTGAATGTTGAATTTGACATGTGAAGTCTGATTATTATGAATTTTTGGATGTACTTGTATGAGGGAAGTAAAAGACTTTTTTCAAATATTTTTAAAATATTTAAAAAAAAAAAATTTTTTAAGTAAAAATAAATATTTTAATTGTCTGATAAAACTTTTTTAGGCTCAAGAGTGGCTGTGTGGTAAGTAGCTTGCTTACCAACC
>NC_068986.1:84486883-84488183 GCF_001194135.2 Octopus bimaculoides | reverse complement strand
TGTATGATGCTATATCCCCTTCTATTTCGTTAAATGCTTCAAGTAACTTGTCTCTAAGTCTCTGTCCGTTTGCAGGGTCTTTAAGCTTCCACACCCTTCTCCTCCAAGCCTGTCTAATTCTGGGCACCCATTTTGCCTTGATCCCAAAGTCGCTAACTACTAATCTATGTTGTGGGGTACATTCTTCGCCAGGGTAGGTTTTGGCATTTATAAGCCGCCCTCTTTCCCTATTTCTGGCGAGGATGTAGTCGATTTGGCTAGAGTGTCTGCCGGAGCGGTAGGTGACTAGGTGACTGGCAGGTTTCCAGGCGGTGCTCCAGCATGGCCGCAGTCAAATGACTGAAACAAGTAAAAGAGTAAAAAGAGTCAGAGTAAAGAGAGAGAGAGTGGACATTTATTTTATTTTATTTTATTTTTACCTTTACTTATTTTATATTTGACTATTAGGTTGTTTTTGGCAGTTTTTGAATTTTTAGCTGTTTATATTTAACTTTTTGATAGGCTGTTCTGGGACATGGGGTGCGAGTAAAGTCTAGGTATTGAGTGTATGGGTATGGATGTATGGATATATGTCAGGTAAGGAGTTTGGAATGTAGTATCAGATAATTAATACCAGGAGATACATAGACAATGAATGTGTCCAAATTCATTACCCTACACGAGGGTTGAGGGCTGCAAAGCAGCCCGATATGTGGGGCCAAATGCCTCAAAGGTGTCCTCCACAAGAGCTAGCCTGAATGACACCCAAAGGGCAGCTTCAAGGCTAGTATATATATATATATATATATATATATATATATTTACAAACCACGTGTGTAACAGCAAAGGAAGTAATACTCAATGTCATTAGAAATAGAGAACTAAATTTATTAAATGACACAGGCATGGTACACTTATAATCAGAACTCTGGGTTTCTTGACAGCAAATCTATTGAATACTCAGCGTCATTCATCAGTTGTAGCAAGTTTTATACCTGTTTAAACTACTGTCCAGTGTTTTTTTCTGTTTTAAACTTACATTAAACATGCAGCATCTGACAAATGACAGTGAGTATCAATAAGTCACTGTTGAGGAACTCAAAATCCTGAATGTAAGTGTTCCATACCAGTATCTTTAATACGTGTGTGTGTGTGTGTTTAGATCTTAGCTTTGGAATATGTACACTGCCATCAGAGGTGACTAAGAGGTTGGCATCAAGAAAAACATCTGGCCACAATGCACTAGAAGAGTGGATATAAAAATCACTATGCTGATGATATATACATACAGAACACACACACACACACACACACACACACA
>NC_068986.1:84484647-84486629 GCF_001194135.2 Octopus bimaculoides | reverse complement strand
ACACACACACACACACACACACACACACACACACACATCACTGTATTGACCAGACTATCAGATGTTGTAATACATTGCTGGTCACAGTGCACTTCAGCTCTTTCTTGATTGTGTCATTCTTTTACATTGTGCCCTAATCTTTTAACTAGATCTCTCATCATCATGGAAGCATTCTGCATGGTCTTTTCTAGTCATTTGGAAACCACTCAACAACTGCATAAGTCCACCTCTTATCTAGGAACCTTGTGACCTGTCCTGCTGAACTTGTGTTTTCTGTGTTCTGCAATCACGTCATTCACTCTGCTCTGTTCTCAAATTATCTCATTTCAGATATGCTCTTACAATGATATTCTTTGCATGGATCTTTCCATATCCCTTTACATTGTAGCCAATCAATGCTCTTCTCTCTTTGTAGTAGCCCACATCTCACTTATGTATAAGACCACAGGTAAGATGGTGCTATTGAAAAGTCTGGCACATATGGTCTTCTCCAGTATTTTTTTGCTTTGAGCACATCCTTTATCAAGATAAATGCCTTACATTCTGCCCTTATACTCTTTGAAGTTTCAGCATCTATGTTTTGGTACATAATTACTGTGTATTCTAAGTAGACAATCGATTTCATTACTTCTCACCTCTATTCAACCTTCTACTATGTTTTCAGATGGCACTTTTGTTCTTTTTAAGGCATACTGCTAAGATATAGATGTCCAGCTATGTCAGTATGGTTTGCAGCTAATCTGTGCTGTACATGATGAGAATGATGTCATCTGCAAATAGGTGGTATGTTAGTAGCTCGCTGTTGATCTTCACACCCTTTGTCCAGACAATGTCTCTGATAACCATTTCTAGATATGTGGCAAAGAGCTTTGGAGAGATGGTATCTCCTTGTCTGGTGTCCTTTCCAATTAGCAAAGGAAGATCTATATCAGAGATGCATCCAGAGTTCACATCCCCTAGCAGTTTGGTGTATTGTTCTCCAACACCTTGCATTCCCAGTGATTTCAACACTGTCTTCATATCAACACAATTAAAGGCTTTTTTGTAGTTGACAAAAGTAATACACAGAGGCAGCTTGTGTTTTTTTTAGCTCATTCTGTAAACTGTGTTAGATTGAATATGTTATCCAGTAGTAGTTCTTAGAGAAACCTACTTGCTTCTTTTGCTGCTGGTCATCAAGATATTTGGATTATCCAGTGACTATGACCTTTGTAAACAGCTTGTAGAGGTGGGATAAGAGATAGTTCCTTAGATCTTTATTACTCTTCTTATGAAGCGAAATTGTATCCGAATCTTTCCACAGCAAAGGTATTTCACTCTCCTTCAGATAGTGATAGAAGCCAAGAATGAGGATTTTTTCCCCCTGCTCTTCACCTCCATGCCTTAGCATCTCTGTTATGCCATCTTTACTACAAAGGAAGCACAAACACAAACATACGCGAAGCTTAATTGACTGCACTGTAAATAACATTTCTAATAATTTCTGTGGTTTCTTATTCAGACCATAATATTTTATTGAATCTCTCTTCAACCTAAATAGTAATTTAATTTATAAATTCAACTTTACGATGAAAGTAAACAAAGTTTGTTCTTTTTTTTTTTTTTTTTTCAGAAGCGTTGAGAAGTTTTGTAAGAACAGAAATAAATATATTTCTCAAACACATGATAATGCTATAAATAGCATGATCAGGATAAATTATTCATTTATTGCAGAAAAATACGCTACTGGCCAGCCATGAGACTCCAACTCACATCTCTGTGATTATGCGTCAAGTGTTTTACCATTAAACTAAACTGCCCAGCAACGAATTCTTCTGCAATTTTAGAACTTATAAATTTAGCTTCATAAGACGCTAACGTTAAATTCAACATTACGATGAAAGTAAACAAAGTTTTTTTTGTTTTGTTTTTTTTTTTAGAAGTGTTGAGAAGTTTTGTAAGAACACTAATATCATTTTTGTTTTTCTTTTTTTTTTTTTTTT
>NC_068986.1:84480165-84484635 GCF_001194135.2 Octopus bimaculoides | reverse complement strand
AGGAAGTGCTTATGGCAATGGGACAGCGTTTTGTAATGCACAGAACTTTGATGTGGTTGAAGGAACACATAACTGTTTTGAGTTTGATCCTCTGCCATTTGCTGCTGCTATATCTCTTACCTCAACATCCGTCATATTATACACATGTTTGTGCCTTTCCATAGTTCTAAGACATTTCTCTCTTTAAATCACCTTTACTCCAGTCACATTTTATCATTCTCCATACAAAAACACTTCCATCTTATTCCACTCCTACCCAACCCTTACTCCTACACCACTCCTGCTCTTACCCCACTCCACTCTCCTACTGCTATTCATACTCCACTCTTACTTTCCCTCCTTCTTAATAATATGTATGGTGTCTTCTCTTGACATTTTGCCTCTTCTTGTTTCTTCTTTTCCTCCTCTTTTTTTTTTTTCACCTTTTCTCCATCACATCCTCAACACTTCTCATTTTTCTCTCTATCTCTTTGTCTCATTCCTCTCCCTATCTCCCTTACTCCTTGCTCCACTTACCATACATTCCCTTCTCCTTGATGTTTTTTCCCCTGCCCACCATCACTAACCATTCTCCAACCCTAAGCCACTCCCCCTCACATGCATATACACACTCAAGCACACACACACACACACACACACACACACACACACACACACACACACACTTCCAGTGTTCATATGTGCTAGATATAACACGAAAGGTTCATATTTCAAACATTGTGTCTGTGGAAGAAAGGACCAGCCCATAGCCCTCTGCAAGAATCAGAGGGATGGGAGGTTCTGCAACACTAGTGTAAATGCTGTAGTTGTTATAGATGTTCAGTGCCACTGTCATGTGACACAAATACTACATTATATATATTCTATGCCTTTGTTACGAAGTAGCTTATATCTGGCTTAGGCTGATCTGTGTGTTGTGTGTGTCATATGACATGTGGCACAGCCTGTTGTATGCCATTGGATGTAATCACAGAAAGCCATGTGATGCAACCTGCTGTACGTCATAGGCTGCGTATCATGTGACCAACATTACACCCAAAGCACATTGGAGGTAAGGTTGTCATGTGATACACATGTGGTACATCCTATTTGTCATATTTCCCTTGATGCAACATGTGTTGTTTGTCACTTGATACATGTAACTTACATTGACTTCTGTACCAGCTGTCACATGATGCATGTATTGCTGGCATCGCATGTTACACCTAAACTGCTGGCGCACTAATATAAATAAATTCCGTTACTGACTGTTGTGTGACACATGTGGCATTAGCGCCACCGCATGATGCCATTCATACATTTTAATATTATTATTATTATTGTTATTATTATTATTATTATTATTATTTACTTGCTTCGGCAGTATATATAAATTGGAACAATATCATTATTATTATTATTATTATTATTATTGTTATAATAAACAAAGTCGGTTTTGCCTTTCATCCTTCCAAGGTCAACAATATAAAAGTACCAGTCATGTACAGGGGTTGATGTAATTGGCTAACTCCCTCCTCCTAAATATCAGGCCTAGTGCCTATGTTAGAAACAAATACTCATACTATTATTATTTTTTTATTATCAACACGACTCATAAAATAAGGATGCAGTCAGGTACTTGAGTCAATTTAAACAATCGCATTCTCCCCTCCACAGAAAACTTGTGGCCTTGTGCTTATATTACAAATCACAATTTTTATTATTGTTACCAATTGTTATTATTATTATTATTATTATTATTATTATTATTATTATTATTATTATTATTATTATTATCATTATTATTATCAGTGGTGGTGGATGGTAGAGTAGAGTGCCAATAAAAACCACGTCGTGTGATTTAGTTATGTCCCTTTACAATTTGAGTTCAAATCCCTCCACTTTCGACTTTGCCTTTCATCCTTCCAAGGTCGATAAAATATTTACCATTGAAATACTGGAGGCGGCGTGTGATCAATTAAATTCTCTCCACCCTCCCCACAAAATCTGGGGCTTTGTGCCTAAAAATAGCTGCCATTATTATTATTATTATTATTATTATTATTATTATTATTATTATTATTATTATTATTATTATTTTTATTGAGATGGCAAGCTGGCCAAATTTTTAGGGTATCAGGAAAAAACCCTTGCAACATTTTTCCCTGCTCTTCACATTTTGAGCTCAAATCCCACTTTCATCCTATCACCTTTTCATCCTTTTGTGGGGTTAATAAAATATTGTACCAGTGAAGCACTGGACCCAATGCTATTGACTAACTCCACCCTTCTTAAAAATGCTGGCCTTGAGCCTAAATATTATTATTATTATCATTATTATTATTATTATTATTATTATTATTATGAAGGGGAGTAAAATGGCAGTGTCATTAGTGTACCTGCTCTTTACATTCTGTGTTCAAATTGTTTCAAAATAAAACTTTTCCTTGCTTCTTTCTGAGGTGGACTCAATTAAACTAAAGCACCAGTCAAGAACTGGGGTCATTCTGACTAACTTTACCTCACTAACATGGCTGGCCTTGTGCCAAAATTTGAAGCCATTATTATTATTATTATTATTATTATTATTATTATTATTGTTGTTGTTGTTGTTATGGTGGTGAGCTGGCAGAATCATGAGCACACCGAGTGAAATGCACTTAGGGGTATTTTATCTGCCACTACATTCTGGGTTCAAATTCCACCAAAGTCATCTTTGCCTTTTATCCTTTTGGGGTGGGGGGGTCGATTAAATAGGTACCAGTTACACACTGGAGTCGATGTAATCGACTTAATCCCTTCCCCCAAATTTGAGGCCTTGTGCTTCTAGTAGAAGCACAATTAAGTACTATCAAGGCAGTAAGCTGGTAGAATTGGTAGCACACCAGGTGTAACGCTTAACGATATTTCATCTGTCTTCACGTTTTGAGTTCAAATTCTACCGAAGTCGACTTTGTCTTTCATCCTTTCGGGGTCGATAAAATAAGTACCAGTTAAACACTGTGGTTGATGTAACCAACTCACCTCCCACAGAATTGCTGCCCTTGTAGCAAAATTGGAAACCTTTATTATTATTATTATTATTATTATTATTATTATTATTATTATTATTGTTATTATTATTGTTGTTATTATCATTATTATTCTGTTGAAGCTTTTCCTCAGGAGGCTTGGGTCTTTGTAAACTTTGTAGTGTTTTCTTCTTTTTTAATTATTTTAAAAAAACTGGAGATAACAAAAACATTGCAAATAAAAGAGGTCAACAGTTTCAGTTCACTACCCTCGATAAATTATCTTTCTTATTTGGTACAACAATTTGATTGTTCTCATATTTAATTAAATCAAAATTCAATGTTGGAATTACGCACCCGTGACTTTCTAAAACACAAAAATACCTTACTATTTGGAATTATAAATTAAAGAAATATTCTTCGATATTTTCGATGTATTATATATGATAACCCTTACCCCCAGAATTATGGAAACTTGTTATTTTACTGATGATAAAATTTAACATATTTGGTTCAATGCCAAGATCTGGCACTTATAGAAACTGATTAATTCCTTCCATTGTAGGTTGAGTCTTTGAGCTGATCCATGACATTATCATCCGTACTATTCAGTCTAATGGAAGTGGACAAGAGGCTGGCTGCAGTAACTCTTTACCATTCAGAATTACTCTGTCAAATGTGATGCTTCTTTATTCACATTGTTTGAATTAATGGTGCATTGTCTTGTAGCTTGGAGATTTCAATGATGTGATTGTTTATTTTTAGAATGACATTGGCGGGTAAGTATGAGAGGTTGAATCTGGTCTGTTTGAGCATAGAACAGGAAGAATATATGGGCTAGCTATGGCTAGTTCAAATGCTGAAGAGTTGAAAGAATGGCAATGTAACTATAGACCATTTCACTTTTAAGAAGGTGTAGCAGTGTCATTATATAGACAGTCTCACTTTAAAGAAGTGGGTGGGGTGGCATCAATATAGACTGTCTCCTTCTAAAGAAAGGACAGTAATCACAATAAAGACTGTCTGACTTTAACTCTTTAGCCTTCGGAATTACTTTGTCAAATGCAATGCTTATTTATTCATAGTGTTTTGAATTAATTATGCATTATCTTGTAGCTTTGAGATTTCAATGATGCGATTGTTTATTTTTAGAATGACACTGTAGGGTAGGTGTGAGAGTGTGGATATGGCTAGTTCAAATTTAAAACAGGTAGAATATTTGGGCCAGATATGGCTAGTTTATATGTTAAAGGGTTAAGTTAACAAACCAAACTGAAAACAGTTGATGTTATAACTGCTCGCCACCCCCAACACACCCTACCACCACCTCTAAGAATAATCTATTGATCTTAAAAATAATCTCTAGTTTTATAGGGGAAGTTTGATCACCTTATTTCTTGTTTGATATTGTGTGCTGATTAAAGAAGAGGTTTGTTCCTGCTATTAACATCATATTTGTATCACTGACACTAAGTTTATA
>NC_068986.1:84479211-84479762 GCF_001194135.2 Octopus bimaculoides | reverse complement strand
ATATATATATATATATATATATATATATATATATATATATATAAGAGAGAGAGAGAGAGAGAGAGAGAAAGACAGAGAGAGACATCACTGTGAGATTAAGAAGTTCAGTTTGCGACCACATGATTAAGAGTTTGATTCCACTTCATGGATGCTGTTTGCTGATGCTCCAGGCCAACCAAAGCACTGTGAGTGGATTTGATAGATAGGACTTGAAAGGAACCTATCATGGGTTTGTATGTGTGTGTGTGTGTGTGTGTGTGTGTGCAAGTGTATTTGCTTACACTTGTGCTGAGCCAAAACCAGTACCAATGTTCACATCTTTCTCATCAACAAATTGTCTGTTGGCTCTGTGTCTTTAAAGACATGTGGAATAAGATATCCCACACTTAATAAATGAGAAAGGACTAGCTACAGGGTGAGTATCTGGCTATTAAACAATGCTTCGATAATATATTCGCCTAACCCTTGTTAGCGTGGGAAAACAGATGTAAAAACAAATAAACACACATGCGCATATATATATATATATATATATATATATATATATATAT
>NC_068986.1:84478590-84479201 GCF_001194135.2 Octopus bimaculoides | reverse complement strand
TATATATATATATATATATATATATATATATAGGGGTATATATATATATACACACACTTATATATTAATTAGCTATTATATGAAAAGTGGATATTTTTAAACACAATTCTACATATATAAATATATACATCTATCTGTGTGTGTGTGTGTGTGTATATATGTATATTTCTGTGTGTCTGTATGTATACCTTTCACTAATGTATATCAGTATTCCACTAAACAGGTGTAGTGAAACAAAACACTTGTAGTATTTGTTCTGCTCAAATTGCATAAATACTCATTCCCTTGTTACACCCAATAATAATGGAAATTAAGTGAACCTATGATTTGGTCTGTTGGAAATATGTAACTAACAATGCTGTTGTTCATATGACATAATATTTAATTAGACCTCAATGGAGAGCAATTAGTTGTATACTGTGAGAATTATTGACTACCATTAGCAACCCAATTGAAGGCTGTTGTGGTAACCAGTGTTTCTGTTATATAAGTTTAATTCAGTTCTGAACGCTTGCTAGTTTAGTCCCTGCTACTGTCTTTCAGAATATCTCTTCTTTGATACCATTTTGTGCATTATATATATAAATATACATACATACATATATATATAT
>NC_068986.1:84475266-84478299 GCF_001194135.2 Octopus bimaculoides | reverse complement strand
TATATATATATATATATATATATATATATATATATATATATATGTGTGTGTGTTTGTAAGAATGTATATACATATTATCTATGCACTCATTCATTATTATCTAATGTGGTTTTGTTCAGTTGTTAATGTTAGACTCTTCTGTCAAGGAACCTTGTTTTACTTTAGTGGAGGTGGTGGTGGGGGTATTGTTGGTATTAGAGCTGGTGTTGGTGGTAGAGTTGATGGTGATCATTGTTGTAAAAAAATTGCTTAAGAATGTGAGCACAAACGACTTATCCCTCATTGACATCAATGAGGATCTAAATCATAAAACTGTTAATACAAGCCTTATGCTTTAATATCTAAATTGAAAACTTTTATCATTTACAATACTATATGTATATGTATATATATATATATATATATATATATATATATATATATATATATATATATATATATATATGCGATCGTTTTACTTTAGTCATTGAACGGTGATTGCATATAAGCTTTAAGCTTATAAAATACTATTATTATTTACAGAATTGTAAAGATCGATGCTGCTTAACAAAGGAAAAAAAAAAAACCATTGCAGTAAAAGCACATGAAAGTTTGTTTACGAAAACAACACTACAAACTAATTAAATCTGATGGAATGAAGCAGATTATGTGCTAGTGTAATGGTAGCATTCGTGTCACGAAGACAAAGAGGTGTGGGTTCGAGTCCCACATTTATGAGAAAACCTACTTTTTTTCCATCGAGGGCTTATATGCCCCATTCTTAGACTATTTTCTTTAGTCATTGCGTGGCGATCACTTATAAGCTTTAAGCTTATAAAATACTATTATTATTTACAGACTATATATATATATATATATATATACACACACACACACACACATAGAAATAGATATTGTATATATAAATATTTACAGTTTATATATATATATATATATATAAATATATATATATATATATATATATATATACATACTCTGTTATATCACCTTCATGGAACAGTATACTTTATATATATATGTATGTGTGTGTGCATTTGTGTGTATATAGACATATGTGTGTGTGTGTGTGTGTGTGTGTGTGTATTTATATATATATATATATACACATATATATATACACACATACATATGTGTGTGTGTGTATGGAACCACTGCTAAGATTTTCAATGTAAAAGGATAGTATAAATTATCTGTCTCAAATTAACGTTTATATATAATTAATTTATTAATTTGTATATTGTGTGAAGCCCTTTGTAATTTTTATCTAACCCTAAAGCTCTGCAGAAAAGCATATATATATGAAAATGTATCGACAAACTGAGAGGATTAGAAGGTCTCTGAGTATTGTTCCTTTTCTGATTAACAAATTGTCTTTTTTCTCACAGTTTGTGCAGCCAGTATCTCCTTGGGATTTAACACCTAGACTGACTGAGAGAAACCTGTATCTCATTTAAGTAAGAAGCTACATACTAAATATTTCTTTTTTTTTTTCTTTTAAGGGCAAAAAATCTGAATTCAATGAATTATATAAAAAACCTCTTTTTCATCTTCACATAACTGAAACTCATATGAGAGTATGTTTTTTATAAAATCAATTAATACAGTTAATAAGTCATATTGATGATACTGAACAACCAAACTATTTACTTTGATAGTTCAGTATCTTTATCAATCCACATAATCCTTCATGGTGAAGGACAACATCCTATTGTATACAGCCCTTCATGAGAAAGGGCTGTGTGTCCTATTCCAAATAACTTTTCGCACTAAGCGATATTGTCTTCTCCCATACAGCCCTTCACAGTAAAGGATATTGTTCTATTCTACACAGTCCTCCACACCGAAAGACACAGTGTCCTGTTCCACCCCTCTTCACTCTCTAAAATTCCATGTATCTTTTTTTTGTTTTCATTACTGTTTCAACTATTTTATGTCAACAAATATTTATACTCTCTTCTTTATTTAAACCACGCATTTAAATTTAATACTCACCTTTACAGTATTTCATAGTCTTTATATATTATATGTGTTTTTGTGTTTGCATACATGTGTGTGTAGGAGTCTGTGTGTGTGTGTGTGTGTGTATGTGTATGTTGTTACTTTATCATGTTACAGATGCACCTTGCTATGACTTAATGGTATCCCTAAGAGGGATACATTAGAGTGATTTTCCACTCCTTTTTTTTTTTTTTTCATTTATACAAAATGACCAGGTAGTATATTGGGGAAGGTATATTAAGTTAGTGATAGAATCTGCACTTTTTCTGCCCTCCTCAGATCGTTAACAATCAAGCTGAAGTGAAAAACTACAACCAGGGATCAAAAGTCGGTTGTAACCCTTTAAGGCATTCAATAGATCCCATCTATAAAGCTACTATCTATATCTATCTGATATTCAGCTGCACTTTAAAGAATTCAAGTACAAAGCTGAAATGATAACAAAACAGACATCAGGTAGACAGTGATTCCACTGTTTACATTGGTGAATTCTGTCAATCCGACTCAATTGAACCAATGAGATGTCATAGATCCAGTGTAGTGCTGATGACAAGATATGAACTTTAGACTATGAACTATGACCCTTTAACCTGTAGCATGCTGTCAATTTCATCACCTGCTGCTCGGTTAATTTATATATTTTCAAATAATCTCGTTCAGTTTTAAAAACTAGTAGAGTGTTGAAATGAAGCAAATTTTCTTCATCATTTTAATTAACATGATGAAGAATTGTAATTAAATTCAATAGTTAAACTATTTTTTGGATCATTTCTTTTTGCCATTTGCCATTTCTATGTTTCTAAACACTAAACTTATTTAGTATTGTCTGGTAGTTTGGAGAAAGTCTTTTATATTTAAAAACGGCTTCTGTACAGGGCACGTCCATACTGCAAAACCAAATGATTAACAGCAATAATTCATTCTTTCATAAACGTACACACACACACACACGTGTATGTGTGTGTGTGTGTGTGCATATATATATATATATATATATATATGTGTGTGTATATATATATATATGTATATATATAT
>NC_068986.1:84473842-84475129 GCF_001194135.2 Octopus bimaculoides | reverse complement strand
TATATATATTTATATATATGTCTGTGTGTGTGTATGAGTATAAGTAGTTGGTGTTAGGAAAGGTATCCAGACATAGAAACCTGGCCAAAAGCAACAAGACAGTGAGATTTCCCATCATGTCAAGGTGAGCAATACCCACCTAATACATGCTAATTCCAATTGTAAAGAGCCATCCAACTCATGGCAGCATGGAAAGTAGATGTAAAATGATGATAGGTGTGTGTGTATTCATGTATGTGTGTATGTGCCTAGATATATATAGTGTATGCATTACATTCCACTGCACAAATATGCAATATTGCAGTTACCTCATTTTTCATCTTCAAAACAATAAGCCAGTATTTGTGATATTATATTCAGAATAGAAGATAAAAGGGCTCTGCTGAAATTCTTGGTCTTTGCTCTAACTCATACTACATTGAGCTTATTCCCTTACTTCCATTTCTCAGTGCCAAGCTGTCTGTTAGATTGTGTGACATAGTATATGTAACTGTATACTGCTAGCTATCAAAAATTAATAGTTTATTATAATGGAATATATAAAACACTCACTTAAAATGTATAACATTTCTTACATAGATGTATATTCTATATTCTATCAATATATACTGAGTACAGTTGATCTGTGTATATATCATGACATCAAGCTTTGTAACACTATGTATATAAATCTATACCTTACATACATTAGCAATTTATATATATATATATATATATATATATGTGTGTGTGTGTGTGTGTGTGTGTGTATACACATACACACATGCACTCATACATATGTGTGTATGTGTATGCATGCATGATGTATGTATGTGTGTGTGCATGTGTACTTGTGTCTATCTATAAAGTGTTTTGCCACAAGAACAAGTAAACACAGGCTTTTAAAAAGAACTCAATACCTGTTCATAATGAATTAGAGTATGAAATGTAAACATAAATCTTTTTGAATTATGCAATAGAAGCCTCTCTAGAGTAAAACCATTATCTACATTATATGTTTAATGCATAGGTATCATTGAAATGCCAGAAGCTGCAGTTTTCATCCAGGAAAAATACCTTTGTGGACACATTGTGTTAAAAAACATTATATATACTTCATAACTAGGTGAAACGAAATCACTTCTGGGGCATCTGTAAAGGGATTTTTCCCAGACTAATAATTGCAGCTTGTGGCTTTTTGATAATGTACATTCATTAAGTGTGTTATATAGATAAATATGAATTTTTGTTTCAGCTGAGAAAGCTATACTACTTTATGAATGATTAATTGTTTGATCTCATATCATG
>NC_068986.1:84472293-84472944 GCF_001194135.2 Octopus bimaculoides | reverse complement strand
TATATATATATATATATATATATATATATATATATATATATGTATATGTATATGTATATGAGGGACAGATATTCTGCATATATAATACACTTCATAGTGCTCAAGAAGTTTAAACTTGAGCAGGTAGAGGAGTAAATGTAAGGATAAGCAAGTTAAGCCAGTTGATATACAAAAAATATTAAGTACATTTAAAACAAAAAATGTAGATGTGTTTACCTATAAAAAGGTCTGACTTACAAAGAATAGAAATCTCAGGAATTAAAGGAGTTGAATAAGAGTTTTACTAGTCCAACAGCTGTTTCTAGAGGCTTGGTGGTCCAAAATAATGATTGTAAATTGATTCCATTATCGGATAATACCAGCTTCCGTCTTCCGAGAAGAGGTTTTACATTTGGTGTGTTGACAGAAAAGAGATTAAAGATAGTCCATCTTTAGCCAACACCTCAAATGTCAAACTTCTTCACTGAAGAGGGATGCTGGTATTATCCGATGATGAAATCAATTTGCAATCATTACTTTGGACCATCAAGCCCCCAGAAACAGCTGTTGGACTAGTAAAACTCTTATTCAACTCCTTTAGTCCTGATATCATTTCTATTCTGTGTCATTGGTGCAAACAGGGAAAATAGAACACAAAATGTATCTAGCAAA
>NC_068986.1:84470856-84471496 GCF_001194135.2 Octopus bimaculoides | reverse complement strand
TACTGCACAATACTTCCATTGATCAACTTACACTGTACTGAAATTAATATTTTGCAGTATCCACATCAGCTATATATACATTCATACACGCACACAGACACACTGACACACACACGCATACAAGTCAATGATGATGCCTCTACATGGTTGGTTGACTTCCAAGAAATAACTGTTAGATCTCCTTTCAAATCACACCCTACCTTATTAAACAGAGATGAGATAGTCACGGTTGGACTCCTCTGGCCTGGGATCAGACAACAATAAATTCATACATGCACACACACACACACACACACACATACAATTATATGAGGCTAACTTGTTGCAAGCTACAGATCTGACTATGTCTATGTGCAAGTTGTAGGCATACCTGTGTGGTTAAGAACTTCACAGCACAGCCATCTCACTGAGCAGCACTTTGGGCAGGCCAGTGTCTTCTGCTATAACCCCAAGCAGACCAATGACTTTTGAGTGAACTTCATAAACAGAAATAATAAGAATCTTGTAATATATGGTATGTGTGTGTGTGTGTGTGTGTGTGTGTGTATGTATATATATATATACATATATATCCACACATGCACATATACATATATAGATATATGTGTGTGTATCTATCTATCTATCTGTCTATATATAT
>NC_068986.1:84463941-84468319 GCF_001194135.2 Octopus bimaculoides | reverse complement strand
GTATATATATTTGTATATTTATTTATTTATTTATATTTATTTATTTATATATATTTATTAATATATATTTATTAATATATATATATATAGGGAAAGGTATAAATAATAGTCATTACATATTTTCCTTTATTGCAGTAAATTTTTGACTTACAACTGTAAATATGCTACAACCATTATTTACACCTTGTCTTGCATCTCACTCTCTGTGAAAGCCAGACTAACTAGAGCCCAACCATGGATTTACAATCTAGTGATGAACTATTACCTTGGACCCTGCCACAAGAATATGCAGAGTTCTTTACTAATCTAAACAGTATTGTGAGTCTGATGTACTATCAGAGAGCTTATAAAAAATGTTTTGCCCAGATTGATAATCCTTCACTAATGACTTTGTATGTTCGTGTGTGTGTCTATGTGTGTCTGGTCTGTGTGTGTATATATTTATATTTAATACATATGTATGTATGAGAAGTAAGCATAAACACAAGTTTATTTTATATTTCTTATATACATTTCACTGTCATGGTTGTTTGGAGCCTTGCCTTAGGTATTCCAAGTGCATTTAAATTCTCAGTTACAATGGATCACAAGGGAACACTTTGTTGCATTAAGTTAGAGGCATGCTTGTATGTGTATGAGTGTCTGAATACGGAGATCTCACATTGATATAATATGTACATTCCTTGTTGATATTATGATTGGTCACTCTATGCTTTGTAAGACATCTGGAATAAAGAAAAAATCCCTTACTTGAAAAACAAGGGTTGGCAACCAGAAGAACATCTGGCTGTAAAAATCCTGCTTCAAAAAATCCCCTTTCTAGCCCATGCTAGCATGGAAAAGTGGGCATTGAATGGACACTGTGTCTACCCATCTAGTCAACATCTACTTTTTCTATGTAATCAGGTTGTATCTGAAGATTAAAATTTTGTGACATTCTACTAGAATAAAATCGGTGAGCAAGTTGACACTGAGAACTGTTGCATGTAATAAAATAATTCCATAAGGATCAGTACAGTTTGGTTTTGGATTTCACTGCAATATAAGCATACATACACCAGTGTGTATATAATTCTATTGTTAAAATCCGAAATGTATACATATATATATATATATATATAGTCCTTTTATCAGTTCAGTTTAGTGAACAATTTTTGTCTGAATTTCCCTGTATTTTAAAACCAGACATTCCAACTTTATTTGATATCTTGCTGATATTGTTGTTGTTATTGTTGTTTTAGAGTTCAGTTAATTACTCTCTCTTTCTCTCCCTCTCTTTCTCTCACTCTCACTCTCTTCTCTCTCTCTCTCTTGCTAAATCTTGTTACTTTACAAATGGCGTTCCTGTAGCAAGAATCGTTTTTGTTTTATAATACTTTATACATTTTAATTGATTATTGTTGTTGTTGTTGTTGTTCATGATGGCAGTTGTATAGTAAAGATCCCAAGTAGTAAGACTTAATCTCCAAAAATTCCACAATTTTCATTTTTACAATTGTACACATCTTAACATTTTTGGGAAATTAAATTTTACAAAGAAATCAAATCTGTTGTTATCTTTATTTGTAACCAAATATTTCATTCAGCAGCTGTAATATATCTCACCAATAGCAGCCATCCTCTTCTGACATATGTCCACTGTAATCAATCTCAACTCTGGCTACTATCCACTGCCACCACATCTCTATACCACCACAGTCACTTATCACTACTGGAGCTTCCATCCACAATCATTACATGTCTTATCTACCATTCACTACTGTCACATGGCCATACCACCATTACTTCTCTACTCTTTCATTCCTCTGATCAGCTATAACTGGACCTCTCTGTGATTACTTATTTTGCTAGAATTAGTAGCTAAATTCCCTCAACTACATTCCACCTTCTTTAAATAACTGATACTCTGGACGATCGGTCCCTGATAAATATATAAAAAAGTCTAGATGGTCATGACTGGAATTATTCTGGTCATAGCTCTCAACTTAACCAGAGCTGAACTGGAGGTAAACAACAACTCCTTTTTTCATGGTCTAGCCAACACAGATGTCTTTAAACCAAGAGTGGGCAACTATTCTCAAGAAGTAGACCACATGAGGCATAACTCATCATCAGGTAGGCTGCACTACTAAAAAATTTGTTGGTATACCATTCAGAAAGTCTTGTGGGTTGTATTTTGCCCATGACTGCTCTAAACCACCCTGCAAATGTGATAATTTCCACAAAAGAAATCTCTAAAACTTATATCAGAAATAAAATTTCAAACCAATAATTTAAAATTATATATGGATTCTTTTGATATTAAAGGTTCATTATTTTTTCTCAGTAGAGATATGAACTGCACAGGAAATACACCTTTAGTATTAAAGTGGTTCCTCATTATTGTTTTATACTGTTGCTCAGCCTGCTGGGGATGACAGCCCTCAAATCACATTCCCTACCATCTCAAATAAATAAGGTAAGTACACATGAGAATAATTTGGTCCTAGACATATACCTAAAATTTCAAGGTGGACACACAGCTGTAATGTCTTTTATACAGGAGTTAGACATTTTTTTGAACACTTGAATTGTATTGCTTATAGACACTTAGTAGTAAACACACTTGTAGAGTAAAACAATGTAGACCTATGCATAATATTCCTGTTTTCATTGCACAACCTGAGCACATATATAAAAATTTATGTAGTATTTTGTGAAAATTTTATTAAAATTGTGTGATAATATTTTTCAGACTACCAGTACATGGGACACAGTCATTTTCATTCGCCTTTAAGTTCTCTTCCCAAGTGACTTTTCCTTCTTCTTTTCTTCTTCTTCTAGTTATACTCATTCTTGAACATATATTCTACTGTAGACTTTGAAATCTTCAAATCAACAGTTATTTTTCTTAGGCTTAAATCATCTTTTCTCTTTGAACCAAAGAAATTATTTCCTTTGAATGTATTTCCATCAAATAAAAAAAAAAGAGATCCTTCTTGAAGGATAATATTTATTGGACTACTGCAAGCTGCCTTTGCACTGAAAAATTTGCATTAAAAAGTTTGAAGGGATTTTCCAACGTGATGTTATAGTAAAAAGTGCTCACAATACAGAAAAGACTGAAAACTATTCTTAAATAGCTCCATGAAATAAACTTTTGAGAAAGTACAATTTGTCAGGTGTATGAAAAAAATCTTCCAATCACCTGTTATAGCTCTGCATGATCTGGTTCAACATCGTGATTTAAAAGCAAAACAACACCTTCTATTCTAGATACCACCACCTATTATTATTATACATTGAAGTCACTTTGAAAGATGATCTTATTGTAGCTGTAAGTGAATATCTCAGAAAATTGAGCTATGGTTACTTGACTAGTGAATCACCCTGAACAGGTGTAGCGTAGTTCTGTAGTGGACATCAATTTAATGCTTTAGTTAATTCATAGTCATGAATCTGATTGTCAATGTGAAGAGAAAGAGGGAATGGTTAAAAAGTTTAGCTCACTCGTTTGTTCATAAACAAGCCTAGAGAATTATATTCATTACATTATAATTTACATACTTATGTACATGCATGCATACCTGCCTACCTACCTTCCTACCTACCTACATACATACATACATACATAAACAAATGTATACAATAAGATCCATGATGGTAGAGTCCGAAAAGTATAAGGATCTAATGATAATCTGGATGAAGTGATGGTAAGGTTGATAAAGAGGTGTATTGAAGGTCCAAGAAGAAGGTAGGAGAGATGAGGGTCCAAGAGTGAAGGAAGTTCAGTCAGGCAGGGAACTATAAATACATAGATACATACAGTACATGCATGCATGTGTGTGTGTGTGTGATGTATGAAAGCTAAGAAGAAAGGGTTGAAAATATGCTTGCGGTAGACCAAGAACAAAACCGTTGGACAATATCCAAAGTCTTGGTTAGTCATGCTTTGGAATCCAGCAGCCAGAAAGTGTAATGATGGTGGCTTCTAATAAAACCCTATGAAGACGGTGCCTTAGAGCTCTACCCCCACAACATTTTCAGGAAAAAAGGGCAAAGAAGATGGATGGATATTTGAATAAAACGAGTTTCACTTTGCTTTTACAAAATTATTAACCATCATGCCAACAACCACCTTGAACACCTTTTTGAGTTCCATGTGTCTAACACATGTGGGCATGCCTACAAAGTCAGAAAACAGTACAGCTCCCATGACTCCCAAAAACATTTTTTTCACACTCAGAGTTGCTGAGATATTGCATCCTTTAAAACTTCCATGCATCTCACTAACACTACACTTGATATCCCCAACTCCATATGCATGCACACATGTATATCATGATTCTTACACTGTTCACTTTCCTGACTTTTGTACATAATTCTATGTACTGTACAT
>NC_068986.1:84460752-84463841 GCF_001194135.2 Octopus bimaculoides | reverse complement strand
ATATGTGCGGAAACGAAAGTTGCTTAATGGCTGCAAACTCAGGTCCAACCCAAAATGTGTTTTCCTTGCCCCACCAAAATTTTAAAGGGTGCACTTACACCTCCTGCACCCTTCTGTTGACGAGCCTCTGCTCAAAATTGCTGGCATTGTGCCTAAATTAGAAACCTTTATTAATTTTGTGAATAGCTGATACAGGTTGAAGGCGGGGAGCTAGCAAACTTGTTAGTACACCAGACAAATTGCTTCGCAGCATTTTGTCCGTCTTTACATTCTGGGTTCAAATTCCACAGAGGTCGACTTTGCCTTTCGTACGCTCGGGCTCAATAAATTAAGCACCATTTGAGCCCTGAGGTTGATATAATCGACTAGCTCCCACCCCACCCTCCAAAAAATTATTCCGGTCTTGTGCTTATTGTAATAGGGATTAATAGTTGATACAGCAGTATTTCTTAGCAGTATTTCTTCCGACTTTACATTCTGGGTTCAAATTCTACCGAGGTCCACACTGCCTTTCATCTTTTTGGTGTCGATAAAATAAGTGTAGTGGTTAGATGTGTATCATGGTAAACAGATGCAAAAGGAATGTGTATGCCTTTGAAGTAAACAAATGAGTGAATCAATTCATAATTAAAAATAATTTATTCACTGGACTTAATTTGTCGAAAGTTGGCACTGGCACTCCATCGCTTACGACGACGAGAGTTCCAGTTGATCCGATCAACGGAACAGCCTGCTCGTGAAATTAACGTGCAAGTGGCTGAGCACTCCACAGACACGTGTACCTTTAATGTAGTTCTCGGGGATATTCAGCGTGACATAAAGTGTGACAAGGCTGACCCTTTGAATTACAGGCACAACAGAAACAGGAAGTAAGACTGAGAGAAAGTTTTGGTGAAAGAGTACAGCAGGGTTCGCCACCATCCCCTGCTGGAGCCACGTAAAGCTTTAGGTGTTTTCGCTCAATAAACACTCACAACGCTCGGTCTGGGAATCGAAACCGCGATCCTATGCCCTAACATTTGAGCCATTGCGCCTTCACTATCTGTGGAAATAATATGTCAGAACTGAATGTTTGTGTGTGCGTACGTAGTTCATCTAAGACAGTAGTCTACCGTGGAACTTCAAACATTGCTCTGGTATCTGCTGTCGCTAAAACTTGTCGTAGAGCTTCCTCGTTTTGCTGCCTAGGCCTTTCTCCCTTGTCTGTCTGTTGACCGCCGTATTTATAAAAATTGTGGCAGCTAGAAGGACAGACATACTGCAGCAGAGTTTGTACCTAAATAGGTCAGCTCCTGTCCATTTGAACTTCACCTGACAGCTGAGGTCCGTAGGTCAAAGGGAGATGATTAATCACTTTTTGACAGGACAAAGAAAACCTGTTTTCGCACCTGTTGATCGTGGTGGTTTGGACGACTGAGAATTCTTAGATTCGGTTACGAATCTAGGCTTGGAGAAGGAAGTGTTAATTTTTACATAAGTACCAGTTGAGCACTGGAATCAGTGTAATAGATTTGCCCCCTCCCCAAAATATTGCTGGCCGTATGTCAAAATTAGAAAGGAATATTTGATCAGACAGAACTGTAACGTATTCACCAAATAAATTATTTATTCAGCATTGTTTTGAAATGGAATTAACTGAGAAAGGCTATGGTCATGAAAAACAGCAAGAAATTTATGGGCGCAGGCGTGGTCGTGTGGTAAGAGGTTTGCTCCCCAACTACATGGTTCTGGGTTCAGTCCCAGTGCGTGACACCTTCTACTATGGCGTCGGGCCTACCAAAGCCATGGTGGTTCGGCAAAAGAGATCAATTGAATAACTACCAATAGAATAACTACCGGCATCTAGGGATCAATAGAATATTCGACTAAAATTCTTCAAGGTGGTGCCCCAGCATGGTCGCAATCTAATGACTGAAACAAGTAAAAGATAAAGGATATTTAATTAGTGAAACTTACTGCTAGCTCTAACTCAAAACTGAGAGTGAAGCGTTAATGTAACGTAGTATTGCCTTTTTTCGTTTTCTCTTCTTTTTTTTTATTTTTATTTTTTGTTTTTTTTGTTTTTAGGTACTAGCAGATATAGGTAACACTATCTGCTCACCACCATTTCCACCACCATCGCCGACGATGCCGCAAAACTGGATCTAGGGCACAGACAATAGAACGAATACTGCAACATATTTTATTCTACGTTCAAGCCACTATATCAATAGACCGACTTAAATGAAGCATAAAGCAGAAACACAAAGAGAAAAGGAGGGGGAAGATCAATTTTAGATGGTGACTCATAATCATCTTAAAGTTTTCCTGCAAGGGAGACAACTTTCGACATGTTTTGATCTTCATGAAGCATAATCTCTTTGTAACAATATCGAGAATAAATTATCTTTACGAAAGTTGAAAAAGAAAAAAATCAGATGAACGTAAATTACAAGTTTTTATTTTTATGACTCACGTAGAGAAGAAATAGTAGTGTAGAAGACCTTTTAAGGACTGCTGGAAGGCTAGGAGGAAGTCAAATTCAGATTGAATACCTAGCCTAAATATTTTTAACACAGTTGACTCTGCTAAGGATAACCTAGAGCCAAGTGGGAGTGTTAAACTGGATGAATATTGAAGTACACTACCTAAGAACAGGTACATTCATGCATACGAGCACATAAATACGTACGTACATACATACATACATACATACGTACGTACGTATGTACGTATGTACATACATACGTACGTTCGTACATACATACATACATACATACGTAGGTCAAATGCGAGCGCGCATTTTTTTTTTTTTTTATATTCGTTTAGAGTAAGTTATTTTACACCTATTACACTATTTTTGTTTTTGTTTTTGGCTACGGTGAGACGACTCGGAACATTCACGATGTGAACTTTCCGAGTCCTCTCCCCCACCCTACCTATTACACTATTTTTTTTTTCATTTTTTTTTCACTCAGACCCATACGTACATACACGCATACGTACGTACGTATGTATGTATGTAGTATTGTTGTGCATTTAATTATGAAAGGAATGTGCATTTATAAAATGAAAGCATTTGCACTGAACACAATTTTACTTTCTGAAAG
>NC_068986.1:84456814-84459622 GCF_001194135.2 Octopus bimaculoides | reverse complement strand
AAAATACCTAAAAAA
This sequence comes from Octopus bimaculoides, assembly GCF_001194135.2. Lineage (NCBI taxonomy): Eukaryota > Metazoa > Mollusca > Cephalopoda > Octopoda > Octopodidae > Octopus > Octopus bimaculoides. Next base: position 84,459,607 of record NC_068986.1, on the reverse strand, counting down.
AAAATGGCTGATTTCATAGTTCTGGCCCCTTTTAAAGGTTTTTAAAGGCTTTTAGAGCCAGAGAAATGTAAAAGAAAACTGACATGAAATACAATATTAGTATCGAATTAAAAAAGTTTATTAACAAAGTGGCCGTAAAAAAAAAAATAAAATAAAAAATATGAAAAACACGATGTATAATTTAATTTTTCGTCTTCTCGTTCTGTATTTTGTTCATGAAAAGCATGTTGCCCTTCATGAAAATTAGCATATCAAAGTTTTCATCAGACAGGGATGATCTCTTGGCCCACATGCTGTCCTTGCCCATAGAGAACAAACGCTCCACTGCAGCAATGGAGGGGTGGCTTTGCTGAACTTGATGAGCAAGTCCACCAACACTTGTCCACCCAAGAAGACAGCATCTGTCTGCAAGTCCTTGGAGTTGGTCTCCAGCCAGGTCTTGACCAAATTCTGGGCCTTGTCCTTGAGTAACCTGTGGCTCCTGCTGCTCTCTTATGGCTGGTGACACCACTAACAAAGTCATCCTCCTCTTCGATATTGCTGCGTCCACTGTTGCAGACTGCTGCCTCATGGCCTCCTCTGCCTTACCCTCCATGCTTTTTCTCGCCTTGGTGACCTCGGTGTTGTCATACCTATCCAACCAGATGAGACGAAACCTGGGGTGAGAGGTAGCAACCTGCTGATATTCCTCATCCTCCAAGAGAGTCCTAAACCTTTTGTAGATGCCTACCAAAAGTGCGTCGACCAACGAGCTGCAGTAGACGAGGCCCTTGGACTTCAAGTCCTTGAGCCTAAAGATCGTCGCAGCAACTGTTGGCAGGAGAATCCCAAAGAAAGCTTGTTCCTTCCCTTAGATCTAAAGTATGATATATATAGATATAGATAGATAGATAGATAGATAGATAGATAGATAGATAGATAGATAGATAGATAGATAGATAGATAGATAGATAGATAGATAGATTATAGTAGTATACATGTATATCATAATAATATAATATAATATTTTATTATTAATTTATTACCTTGGCATACTCCTTCATTAAGTCGACATCCTGGTCGTTGAAGCTGTTAACATTCAACTGGTCAAGATTATGTGGAGAACAGGCTTTTTAGTCTCCAGGATGGTGTTGAGGACTACCACAGAGTCACAGGTGAAGTTTCACCTCATCGTGTTGGGGACAACCAGCCTCCTCTCCCCCTCAGCGTAGATGTTGTCTGCTGCCACAATGCTGCGGTATTGCTGGTTCCAGAGGGCAAGGTGCCTTGGCCATGGCAGCCTTGTAGGGCTTCTTGAACACTTTACTCTTTTTACCCTTTTCTGGCTCTAAAAGCCTTTAAAAACTTTAAAAGGACCAAGACTATGAAATCAGCTTTTTTAAGGTCTTTTAAAAGTTAAAACTATAAAATCAGCATTTTTTTACTCTAAAGTTTTGGGGTTCTAGAGCCTTTAAATAGCCCCCCCCCCTAAAAAAAAAGCTGATTTTATAGTTTTGACACTTTTTAAAAGTGGTTTTAAGTGGTTTTAGAGCAAAAATTAGTTCTTTTTTTCTGTTATAAAAATTAACGTTAACGGTTTATCGATGACTTCCGTTACATTTTTAAAGAATTAGCTGATTAACGGAAGATAATTAGTCCGATAGTGATTTCCAAAGTTAACATTAGAGTTAAATCGTTAATGACAATGTTAACTTCGTTAATTAACGATTAACGGATTAACGGTTTGGTGCCCAGGTTTGCAGTTAAGCACTGAAATCCAGGTAATTGACTTAGTTCCTTTCACAAAACTGCTGGCTTTTTCGCCAAAATCTGAAACTAATTTCAAACAATAGATGCAGGCTTGGCTGAGAGGTTAAAACATCCACTTTTGCAACAGCGAGGTTCCATGTCTGATCCCACTAAAAGACATCTTGGACAAATGCCATTTTCTATAACTTTGGGTTGACGCATATCTTGCGAATGAAACTGGGTTGTTGAGGAAATCTCAAAACATACAACCTTGACACACTTGTACCATACTGATCGAGATAACAAAAAAAATAATAAAAACAGGAAACATTCTGTTAGTGACTCACTGGAATACCGGGTGTATTTCGACCTCTGAGCCTTGTCAATAAATGTATTCGCCTTGAGGAAATCTTAACCCTCCATTATATGAGAAATAACGTCTGGGCTTTTTTCTTGAAAAGAGTTGTCATTTCTATTTCCAGACTTTACCAATTGTTGAGTTTACTGATTGTTCTATATTTCATTTCCCCTAATCCATTGAGTGAAGTGTTGTTTAATAAAATAGGCTGTTATAAATAGAATAGTCAGCCTTTAGCTTTCTCCTCGGATATTTTCACTTTGGCTGCCACTTTTCAATTTCTTTCTATGTTCCAATTGATTTTGTATTTGGTGTATTAATGTAGTTTTGTATGGCAATTATGGACATGAAATTCATCTTCACCATAAATCAATCAATAAAGAGTTGATAGCTTCTAAAGTTAGAAAATTTGGGGTAATATGAAAATTTTCACTTTTAAAATTTCAAAAAGTGCAAACACAAAAGATCATCCACCTCTTTTAATTGTTTCAGTCACGGGGCAGTGGCCATCCTGGAGTACCACCATGAAGAATTTACTTGATCAAGTCACTAGCGTTTAAATTTAAGCCTGTCAATCCATTCTATTGAATCGCTAGCTTACAGGGACGTGAACAAAGCAACACTGATTATCAAGCGGTGAGGGACATGCACACACACACACACACACACACACACACACACACACACACACACACACACACACACAC
>NC_068986.1:84447599-84450417 GCF_001194135.2 Octopus bimaculoides | reverse complement strand
GAGAGAGAGAGAGAGAGAGAGAGAGAGAGAGAGAGAGAGCTGTAGAAAACATAAAAACAAACCCTAAAGTTTTCTATAAATTCGTAAAGGAAACAACCACAATACAATATAAAATAGGACCATTGTTCCAAGGGAATGACTTACTGACCGCGGACCCAGAAAAGATAAATGAGGTATTCAGTGAACAACTTAAAAGTGCCTTCACTCACCACTGGGACACATGCAGATAAAATCTCGATTGAATTCTTTAGTATAGCAGCCCTACAAAAGAAGGCACCAACCATCGATTTTATCAACATTGAGGGAATAGATGTAAAAGCGGCCATAGCTAAAATGAGCTCAAGCTCAGCAACTGGTCCTGATAGATTCCCAGCTATTCTCAAGTCATGTAAGCAGGCTTTAGCGAAACTACTTCAAATACTTTTCCAGAGTTTTCTTGCAGGTGATAGACTTCTTTAAAAAGCTAAAAGGCATTATAAGCCCTATCCACTAAGGTGGTAGCAAAGCAGAGGCCCAAAACTACAGGTCAATTTCCCTGACTTCACAGTAAAGTCATGGAACAATCATCAAAAAGAAACTGGCAATGTTCTAAGAAGAAAATAAATGACTTACTGAACAATACATAGCATGGCTTTCAACCAGGAAGAAGCTGTCTCACACAGCTCTTGCAGCACTCTGACTGGGTTTTGAAACAGCTGCTTGGCCATTCAGATATCAGTGTGATATATTTTGACTTTGCAGAAGCATTTGATAAAGAAGATCATGGCATAATATGTCATTGCTGGTAAACTGGGAGAGTGGCTGCAGAACTTTCTTAAAGACAGAAGTCAGGTGGTTGCAGCCAATAATGCCCTTTCTGAGGAAACTCAAATTCTAAGTGGTGTCCCCCAGAGAATTGTCTTCGAGCCGTTACTGTTTATAATAGCCCTCTTAGACATGCCCATGGTCACTCGGACATCCACTGTCACTAGCTACACGGATGTTACAAAATCACAGGCAATAAAAAATTCAGCTGACGTCGCAAGCCTACAACAGGACCTGAATGAAACATACAAGTGGGCTGAAGTAAACACCATTCAAGTTAATGCTGGAAGATTTCAAGCACTGCACTATCAACTCACGAATGACAGCAGCCTGTATATACAGGGCCTGAAGGCACTGCAATACCAGAGTCACAGGTAGTAAAAGACTGGGCATGTGAATTAAGGCATCATTTTATACGCACGTTACCAAGATGGCAACGAAGGGCAGATAACTGGAAGGATGGATACTAAGGTCCTTAAAGACAAGAGACCAAGAAGTTATGTTGACCCTGTGGAGGACATCTTGTTCTCAGCCGCCTGGACTACTGCTCTCAGCTTTGGTCACCACATTGTGCCAAACTAACAGCGGAGCTTGAAGCAGTCCAACGCCACTACACTAAAAAGATTGAAACAGTGCAACAGATGAGCTACAGGGAGAGGCTGAAAGAACTACGACTTTACTCCCTGGAGCGAAGGTGCGACAGCTATGTAACAATCTATATATGGAAAACTCTAGAAGGGCTAGTCCCAAATTTAGGCATTGAATGTTATACAAATACCAGAACTGGACGCCATTGCATTACACCAAAGGTGTCATTCACGTCGTCTAAATTCAGAAACAGGTTCTGTAATATCCTAGGGTTCAAAGGCCTACAACTCTTCAATGCCCTATCACAAAAATTAAGACATCTATATAATGTGGACGTAGATGTCTTCAAAAACAAACTAGACATCCCACTCTCCACAATACCAGATGAACTAACGGTCTGGCATAAGACACAGACAAGAGCAGCGGAATCAAACTCCCTCATATACCAATCGAGTAATGGAAATGCGAGTAAAAATATAATGGTTAAAAATATAGTTCTTAGGTTTTTGTCTAACCCGCCGATTTTTTTCCTTTTTTCCCCTTATTTTTCGTTCTTTTTTCCTCCTTTTTCGCCTTGACCGGCTACACTAGCACGGTCCCATTCACTCTCAGCTTCCTTACAACAGTTTTCCATCATTTTTCGAACACACTTTGAGGCAGGCACCTTTTCTCCAGACGGATCTTTCTTAACAGGAGGAAGTTGGAGGAACTCACCAGCCCGTGTCTGGAGATAAAGTGGCCTGTCTCAATTCCTTTCGCACGTGTCATCCATACTGTATCTTTCAGTATCGCTTCTACGCAGAAAAAAGATGCCTTCCTTTCCTTGTTAAAGGAGGATGGCGGTGCGATCTTAATCATGGACTCGAGAGCCGTACTCTTTCCGCATCCGACATCAGTTGTTCGACATAGGTTATCAATTCCCTCAGCTCCTCACAATGTGCGAAGGTTTCACTGTGTGACAGTTTCATTGATGCGCCCGCACATCAGACATGTGGGGGAGGTGTCAAACCCGTATCTCAACAACCTCTCTCGAACCGGTAAGGCTGATCGATAGCACAACCAAGCCAGGGATTTCTGGAAGTTATCCAAATACCTCAACCCGAATGTGCTTCCGAACAGGCTGATTAGTTGTTCCTCATCGAAGCCTAGAGCCTCCCCTAGGGTGTCGTCGGACTCATACTCTACCAACCTCTATAAAAATCCGCAGTGGTAGCCTCGCTGCTGGTATTGCTCGCCCGGGAGAACAGAGTGATTGCTTGTCTGCACTCCTTCTGCCATTCTCATATTCTAGGTCTCTGCTTGACCCATGCGCCTACGTCCCACAGGGACGTCAATTGTGGAAAGCTACCATCCAGGTAGCGCCAGAGCTGCCTCCTTGTGTGGAACAAAATATCTTTGCTTTCTCTCTCTTTCTCTCTCTCTCTCT
>NC_068986.1:84439426-84447189 GCF_001194135.2 Octopus bimaculoides | reverse complement strand
AAGGTTGGAGAAGTATTTTATGGATAGAGTCTTACAGCTGTTTCTGGGAAGATCCAGTACTTCCCTTCATCGGAGACAGAAAAAATAAAGTAATCTATTATTATATCCATAGGCGGATATTTTTAGTATGAAGTGGTAAAGAGTGTGATGTGCTGAAAAAAGAGAGAACAGTACTTGAAGTGTAGTTTCATTCCAGTGGTAAATATCCGGAATGAAACCACTGGAATGAAACTACAAGCCCCGTCCTCACAAATTTCAGGCTTTGCACCTACGGAAGGATTATTATTAGAGAAAGAAGAGTAGTGTTAAGTGTAAGGGAGATAACTTGTGGGATTATGTACTATTAAAGGGAGGTAACTGAAATAATTGTTTTTAAATACTTTCCAATATATTTTCCAGACGTAGATTTTGCCACCACCACCGCCTCCAAGCAAACTACAAAGTCTACAAAGTAGTGACAGAAAAACATTTTTATGTAGATATCCGACCTGCTAGAAATACTAGCCAAATTTACTTCAAATGATGCTTTGCTATCCCTAAAGTAGGAGTATGTATTGTATCATGTAGACCTTAATATACAATACACGAGAGAAGTGCAGGATGGTACTAGTTTTGATCATATGCCTTCTGCTCAGTCAGGGTTAACCTGGGACTAAGCAGTGACAACATAAACATTATTCTAAATGTTTACCTCTAGAGATGACCTTACTAGTCAAGGGTTCAAATATATGGTAGGTATCATGTATTTCTGTGCTCAAGGTTCTATTTCTACGTTCTTTCATTCAGTTCAATTATCTGCCAGCAGTAGGTACCACATCTCCTGGGAAGTTACCTGAAATAGACTAAAATACTACCCTGAGACATTTATTATGCATCCACTTAATACCATAAACAAAAGAAAAAAATGAATCTAGCACCAACTTTTAATAATTGTTTGTGGCCTGAGAGGTAGCATAGGCATGACGATGAAATTAAGAAATTAGCTCTGGATCATCTGATTCCAGGCTCTAGTGTACTGAATAAGAACTGAAGTGTTTTCTGTCACAAGCTCAGAGCAGCCCAAGCTTTTTGAGTCAATGTTTGTTAAACAAAAATTGTGTGAAAGTATGTGAGATGGACCAACGTGATAGATCATAATTTCTTCTCCCCACTTTCAAAGCAGTTTTGAAAACCTTGTAAATGTCAGAGATACTGTCCTTCCTCTTCTAAGCTTTAACCTTATTTAACTTTTCCAAATATAAAGACATAAAACTATTGGTTTCTTATGTTTCAATAGTTGCCATTACTTTCTCTAAATTTCTAAGTGTAATTTCCTGAGAGAATCTTTGTCCCTGTGTGTGATACGAATGGACTTTTGTATTACAGATATAATCCATTTGAATTATAAGTGTAATTCTTGTGTCAGGCTTCCAGTTTCTGTCTATGAAATTTCATTCACAAAAATGCTGGTGACACATGAAAAGCACTTGTGCCAGTGACACGTTAAAGCCACTTGTGCCAGCGACATGTAAAAGGCATCTGCTACACTTTGTAGAGTGGTTAGTGTTAGAAAGAGCATCCAGCCATACGAACCAATCCAAAACAATAATGACAATAATGATGATTTCTTACACAAGCACAAAGTCCCAAAGATGTGAAGCAAAGAATTAAGGAGAAAGTGGACTTCATATTTTTCTTAAAAAACAATATTGATGCCATAACCACTTGGTGTTGTCCACTCAAAGCAGGTTTAATATAATGAATCACCATCTCAGTCCTTCTTGTGCAGTCTTTATATATCACTATACAAGTATCTTAAGTTTTCCCATTTTTTCATATCATCCATAACTGCATAACTCTCTTTACTCTTACTCTTTTTACTATTTTAGTCTTTTACTTGTTTCAGTCATTTGACTGTGGCCATGCTGGAGCACCGCCTTTAGTCGAGCAAATCGACCCCAGGACTTATTCTTTGTAAGCCTAGTACTTATTCTATCGGTTTCTTTTGCCGAACCACTAAGTTACGGGGACGTAAACACACCACCATTAGTTGTCAAACGATGTTGGGGGGGGACAAAACTCTTGATTTTTTTTCTTTCTCTCTTCTCATTATATGTCAACCATTTTTAAATAAGTGTCCAAATATTTTAGTTTCCTCTTGCACATGGTGTCTAATAAAACCTCTCTTAATTTTTGCCATTTTCTGTGCTTCATCATTTATTTTATGTTTTCTCCCAAATAAAGATTATTTTAGGCATAGTTCTGTGGTAAGAGGTTTCCTTCTCAAGCACATGGTTTCAGGTCCAATCACACCGCATGACACCTTAGGCAAGTGTCTTCTATTATAGCCCCAGGCCAACCAAAGCCTTGTGAGTGAATTTGGTAGATAGAAACTGAAAGAAGACCATTGTGTGTGTGTGTGCGTGTGTGTGTGTGTGTGTGTGTGTGTGTGTGTGTGTGTATGTGTGTATGTATTTGTCTGTCTGTCTTTCCACCACTTGACAACAAAGTGTTGGTTTGTTTACATCCTCATAACTTAGCAGTTCAGCAAAAGAGACAGATAGAATAAGTACCAGACTTTAAAAAATAAGTATGGGAGTTAATTTATTTGACTAAAACCATTCAAAGCAATGCTCCAGCATCGCAGCAGTCCAGTAACCAAATCAAGTAAAAGACAAAAGGAAAGATAAAAGATATCTATTAAGTATTATTATGAAACATGAAGACCAAGGTATTCGCCTCACAATCGCAAGGTCGTGAGTTCAGTTCCCAGTGACGCATTGTGTCCTTGAGCAAGACACTTTATTTCATGTTGTTCCAGTTCACTCAGCTGGTGAAAATGAGTTGTACCTGCATTTCAAAGAGCCAGCCTTGTCACACTGTGTTGGGCTGAATCTTCCTGAGAACTACATTTAAGGGTACATGTCTCTGTGGAGTGCTCAGTCACATGCATATAAATTTCATGAGCAGTGGGTTTTGTTGATCAGATCAACTGGAACCTTTCTCATCATAACCAATAAAGTGCTAGTTTTTTTTAACAAGAAATAGTAATGATCAGGAGATGAATCAAAGCCACCTCACTATGATCTAATGTCAAATGTTCCTAAACTAAAATAGTTTGAAATATTTAACTTAAAGTGAATAGGACTTTTAGAAATCATTGGTTCTACTCAATTACTCCCACCCTCTCTTTTAATATGTGAGTAGTCAAGTAGCTCCACTACAGCAACAAACCTGTTCTGGTTTGGCCCCTCTTCTTGTGCTTTTATCCATATTCTGTTCTTCATCACCTAGCATAAAATTGTTCTCCCAAAATTGCATAGTTCATAGTCTTGCAAACTGTATGATGGCTTTACTAGTGCTGGTGGCATGAAAAAAAAAGGTATGCAGTACTTGCTGTGAAGAGGTTGGCATTAGGAAGTAGGGTTGCTTTCTTGAGACATGCAAAATCATAAGGGCCAATTTCCTGGTTTCCATGGTGTATGTTCTCCTCACAAGGACAGAATGCTGGTCCAACACAGGATTACTTATTTTTGCCAGCTGAGGAGACTGGAGCAATGTAAAATGAAGTGTTTTGCTCAAGAACACAAAGCGTCACCCGGTCCAGGAATTGAAACCACAATCTCATGATCATGAGTCCAACACCCTAACCACTAAGCCATGCACCGCCACAGGTATTAGGAAGGGTATGCAACTTTTAAAAATCCATGCTAAAGCAGAGACTGGAGCACAATGCAGTCCTAAGATCCATCGCATCCTGTCAGACCATCAAACCCATGCCAGCATGGAACATAGATATTAAATGATAATGATGAAGAGGACAACAACAATGGTGATGTCAATGATAACAACAATGATGATGATGACAATGATAATGACAATAATGATAATGATGGCAATGATGATGATGATGATGATGATGATGATGATGATGATGATGATGATGATGATGCAAAGTTAAGGGAAGAGGTGAACAAGAATCATGCCAGTCCCAGTGACATAAAAGAATTTGCTTCAGTCGAGATTCAAAAGTGGATTCCTGGCTTAAGTTATTAAGAGAAGAAATTAGAAATTCTTTTACTGGAATTTTTCAAAACACATTTTTTAAATTCATTTTTCTATCTTTTATTTTTCTAAAGTAAGAGATTAAAATCTTTTAAAAATTATTAATTATTTATTTAAAGTAATCTTTCACAAAAGATTTCTCATTAATAAATAATCATATTATTTTGGATTTCCTCTTGCTATTTCATCAGCCTTAGGTCAAAAGTGATGTCTCCTTTCAGGGAATACTTTTCAGCTTTCCATTCACTTATTCCAATAGCTGATAATTCCTGAGATTAGTTGCAGAACTAAACCGACTGGAAAATTCATCAGAAGATTTCCTTAAACATAAAATCAAGATTATAGCAGGATTTTCAGAGATTAGAAAATATATTTTTATTCAAAGATTCTAAAATAGATTGCATTTATCTTTGCTTTAGTTCATAAATCCAGTTTATAAAATATTCCTAACTTCTTGTCTGTCACAGACCCATGACTATTTGAAGGTGCCATTATGGCTTTCAACTAAAATGTTGTTTTTGATTCAAATTTTCTCTTTTCTGTAGATTTACAGTTGACTCCATGCTTAAGTATAACCAAGGTATAATATTGGGTCATCCCATAAATAATGCGGTTTTTTTATACTTGTTTTTACTTTTAAAAATTAAGATAAACAAAGTTCTTTTTTAATCTAGAATTTACTCTTCTTCATTTTCTACAAAGCTCTTCCATCTATCTGGTAGACTTACAAGGCCCCTCTTCCAAAATTCACTTATACATGATGAAAAATACTCCTCCAGTACTGTCCTGCCATCACCTACAGAATTCCTATTTTTTCAATCCAAATAATTTTGAAAACTGAGGAATAAATGATAATCAGATGGGGCAATGTCTGGCAAATTTGATGAGTAGGGCATCATTTCCCATTCAAACTTCTCCATCCTTGTTGTATGTGGCCAAGCACTATCCTGATAGAAGAATACCTTTCATCTTGAAACCAGATTTGTTTAGAATGGAACAAAAATAAGGTTCCATCCTAAACAAAATTGTCCAACGGACGAGAACGTGAAACTCTGAGTAAAAGATTTTGTGATATTTTTGCTGCTTTTTAATAAAGCATATTACTCAACCTCTGGTATTCGAGTACATTTTTTTCCACCTTGTTTCGCATTTATGTACTTACTCTGGTGTATATATACATATACATATATATATATCATATCTATCTAAATGTGTTATTTTATAGGTGTGTCTATAAGTGCCCAGCTATATACTTAAATTCTTTCCTCAATAAATATTCATTGAAATGTCTCTGTGGAAGTTATAAGATGTTGTGCTAGCACTCAGCTCTAAGTGTGCTGGTCCTTACAACAGAAACACCTGTAAGCCAATGAAGTTGACTTCATAATTCCTGTTCTTTTGTCATTAATTTATTAAAATGCTTTCCTCATTGACAAAAAGGTACTTCATCAAAATGATTTTGAGAAAGTTGTAAGATGTCACACTGACATTCAACTTCTGGAGCGCAATTTCTTTATAGTCAAAATAGCAAGCTAATGATGGTGATCATGTAACACCCAATCCTTTGTCATTCATTTATTTTTTGATATTGCTCTGTACTAAGACAGTGAACAGGTAGAACCATTAGCACACAGGGCAAAATACTTAACAGCATTTCATCCGTCTCTACATTCAGAGTTCAAGTTATGCCTTTTGGGAGTCGATAAGATATGTAACAGTTACAGACTGGGGTTGATGTAACCGACTTACCTCCTCACTTGAACTTGTTGACCTTGTGTCAAAATTTGATACCAATATTATGCTCTGTACTGACCTGCTACATCATATAAGAGAAGGGAATGGAAATCATCACACAGTTCACAACTCCCATACAGCCAAAGCATGGTACTATAGTGAATTGTAAATATTTTGAGTTCTAACAACTGATTAGTCTATCTACACTACTATAGCTCAGTGGAATAGGTAAAAATGTATACACACTCACAAACACACAGACATACATACATCATCATCATCATCATTTAACATGTTTTCCATGTTGGCATAGGTTGGACGGTTTGATAGGAGTCGGTTAGCTGAAGGGCTGCCTGGGCTCCATGATTGTTTTGGTATGGTTTCTACGGTTGGATGCCCTTCCCAATGCAAACTACCTTACAGAATGTACTGGGAGCATTTATGCAGTAGTAGCATAAGTGTTGTTATGTGGTACTGGCACAGTGGCTTAACTCTGCACACTTTAGCTTTGGTACTATGGCAACAATCTGGATACTTATTGATCAGTTTCCATCTATCAAATTCACTCACAAAGCTTTGGTTAGCCCAAACCTATTGTAGAAAAAACTTGCTCAAGGTACCATGCAGTGTGACTGAACCCAGAACTATGTGGTTGGGAAGCACTCTTTATACCACACAGCCATACCAGTACACACACACACACACACACACACACACACACACACACACACACACACACACACATACATACATGTGTTGAAATTGTAATGATATTTGGTCGATAATTGATGAGGGATTAAGCATGTCCACATTCCTTGTGTGTGTGTGTGTGTGTGTGTGTGTGTGTGTGTTTCGTTTATCCTGCACCTCTGCTTGACAGCCAGTGTTGGTTTATTTACATTTCTGTAACGTAGTAGTTCATCAAAAAGAGAACAATAGAATAAGTACAAGGCTTACAAGAAGAAAAAAGAAAAGAATAGAACTGAGGTTCATTCATTCAACTAACACTTTTGAAGGCAGTGCTCCAGCTTGGCCGTAGTCCAATGAGTGAAACAATCAAGAGATAAAGATCAAATCTATGATGACAAAGATAATGGTGATCATGATGATACTGATGACAAGAATAATGATGATGATGATGATGATGATGATGATGATGATGATGATGATGTTGATGATGATGTTGATGATGATGGCAACAACAACAACAACAAGAAAAAGAATGATAGTGTTGGTGATGATGATAATGATGATGACATCTGAAATTAATATGATAAACTAATTTATATAAAAATGCCACATCCATCACTTCTCCCACTGCAATTAATTACAACTACCATCATCACCACTACTGACACTACCACCACCACCATAACCATCATCATCACCACCACCACCACCACCACCACCACCACCTCTTTTACAGAAGGACATTTTATTTTAAAATAATAATAACAATTATTAAATATTTCTGTTTTTGTATTTTCTGTGAATTAGATTTTACACAAAATGCTAATTTCTGAAAACAAAATTTTAATTACAGTAATTATCAATACAAATGAAAGAAGTAACAATCTCCTTCATAATTTATCAACAACCAAGATACAGCTAATTACTATGAAATACGATTTTCAAACGAGGGACAATTACAACAACAATTACATCACAACAGATAGAAAATTCATATAAACATGATTGTAGCATGACATGGGGATTATTTCAAAATCTTGTACCAGATTAATCCTAACTGGATTAAGGGAAGATAGTAATGTAGTTTGTCTATCTGTAAAATATTAGAAATAACAAGCGAACATAGGTGCAGGAATGGCTGTGCGGTATGAAGTTTGCTTCCCAACCACATGGTTCTAGGTTCAGTTCCACTGTGTGTCTTGTAATAAAGTTTTGGCCTGACCAAAGACTTGTGGGTGGATTTGGTAGGTGGAAACTGTAAGAAGCCTGTTACACACACACATATATGATATATA
>NC_068986.1:84435507-84439375 GCF_001194135.2 Octopus bimaculoides | reverse complement strand
TATATATATATATATCATATATATATATATATATATATATATAGCTGTGTGTCTTTGTGTCTGTGTTTGTCTCCCAGCACCACTTGACAACCAGTGTTGGTCTGTTTACATCCCCATAACCTAGCAGTTCAGCAAAAGAGACCAATAGAATAAGTACCAGGCTTAAAAAAGACTAATTTGACTAAAAAATCTTCAAAGCAGTACACCAGCATGGCCAGAGTTTAATGTATGAAACAACTGAAATATAAAAGATAACAATGTAACCTCTGAATAGTTGCTTTATATGCTAGAAGTAGCAGCTGAATTTCCCTCAAATTCCACCCTATTTCAGAAAGGAAGAATGCAATAAATGATGTAGTTCTTGATGCTCTATGTATTAGAATAATATGGGTGGTCATAGCTGGAATGCTTTTGATCATAGTTCAGCTCAATGAAGATTGATTGATCTAGGACTAAATAACATTTGGGCAGCAAAATACTCTCACACATACTGTAAAGTGGTTTGTGACAGGAAGGGCTTCTTGACATAATAAATATAAGCAAGAGGGTCAAAACAATGAGAAACCTTAATAGCATGCTAGTGCTATGTGTAGTAGTAGGAAGATCAGGTGGGAACAAGTGGCTATGTATGAGAAATCTTTGAATATCGTCAAACAATTTCACCAACTTGCTTTCAAATGCAGAAAATAAACACCAAACAACCAAAATATTGCCCAAGACTTTTCTTTTCCTGTCAGGTATAAAACTTGAGCTGCTACCATCAATGTCATATTGATGAGTGATAGACCTGGAGAGATTATGAAGTACTAGTGTGAAGGTGAGTAGATGATCGTTGTGTCACCAATCAAATTAAGAATTTTAACCAAACCGAACCTAGCCTAAAATAACATACATACATACACACATACATACATACATACACACATACATACATACACACATACATACATACACACACATACATACATACATACATACATACATGCATACATACATACACGCATGCATACATACATATGCACACATACACACTAAGAAATATGCATTTGCAAAAGAATTCTATATAAGAAAAAATTTCAGGATTAAAATACCTTACCTTACAATGTCTTCCTATGCATTTTACTTTTAAAATAGCATTTTTTTTTTTCCGATTTTTATTAGTCAATGCCTTAATTAGAATTTCATTCGATAGATGTTTTCTTCATTTTCCTTTTCATATTTACAGCAGTTGTGTCTTCTTACAAACATATGCTTTCATAGGTTTATTTTTTAATGTCTTAATAACCAATTATGCAGGTAACACATTTATATATTCTTTTTTTTTATGATCAATGGTGATAATGTGAAGGTTGTGGAATCATTAATTGATTTCATTGAAACAAAAGATAAAATTGCAGACAATATTTCAACTGTGGTTTTGGAACAATTAGAAAAAGACAGAATTGATATTCAGAATTGTAGAGGGCAAGCAAATGACAATGCTAAGGTGTTGGCTAGACAACATAATGGCGTTCAGAAACGTATCAAGGAAATTAACTAAAAAGCAGAATTTGTCTCTTGTACAAATCACTTACTAAATTTGGCAGGTGATCACTAAATTTTGGATGTAGGGAATGTTTGTTTGTCCTAACTTCAGTCTCTGGTCAAAATGTCAAACACATAATAGAAACTCAGTGGAGAGCATGTGCAGATGCTGTCAGTTTTGTGAAGAAATATTTCTCAAAAATCTTAAGTACCCTAGAAAAGTTTCGTTTTTAACCTCGTATATAGTACACACTAGGGATTTTGACCTTTAAATTATGGGAAAAAAATGCGGATTATACTCAAGGATTTACAGTATATATATATATATATACTTGTTGCACATTTCATGTGCTTACTCCGGTATATATATATATATATCATCTACAGCTGGATGCCCTTCCTAACGCCAACCACTCCGAGAGTGTAGTGGGTGCTTTTACATGCCACTGACACGGAGGCCAGTCAGGCGGTACTGGCAACGGCCATCCTCAAAATGGTGTATTTTACATGCCACCTGCACAGGCGCCAGTGAGGTCGTTGCCAGTGCCGCTGGACTAGCTCCCATGCAGGTGGCACATAAAAAACACCATTTTGAGCATG
This sequence comes from Octopus bimaculoides, assembly GCF_001194135.2. NCBI lineage: Eukaryota > Metazoa > Mollusca > Cephalopoda > Octopoda > Octopodidae > Octopus > Octopus bimaculoides. The sequence goes on along the minus strand of NC_068986.1, from coordinate 84,437,251 downwards.
ACCATTGCCAGTACCGTGTGATTGGCCCTCATGCCGGTGGCACGTAAAAGCACCCACTACACTCTCGGAGTGGTTGGCGTTAGGAAGGGCATCCAGCTGTAGAAACTCTGCCAGATCAGATTGGAGCCTGGTGCTGCTGTCTGGCTTGCTAGTCCTCAGTCAAATCATCCAACCCATGCTAGCATGGAAGGCAGATGTTAAACGATGATGATGATATATGTATCATATATATATATATATATATATATATGAATATATATATATATATATAAATATATATATATATGGGAGCCAGTCAGGGGACACTGGCATCGGCCACATTTGGATGGTGCATTTTATGTGCCACTGGCACAGGCGCGAGTCAGGCAGGCCTGGTGTTGTCCACGCTCGAATGGCGCTTTTTATATTTTCATATATATATATATATATATATACATATATAGATAAATATATGTATTTATTTTCTCTTAGTTAACAATTAACTCTGATAAAATAAATTGGTTAATAGATACCAGGGTAGCAAAGTTCACAAAATAACTTTGGTGTAACTCCTGTTTACGAGGTAGAAACTCCCTGTTAATTTGAGGTATTTTGAATAAATATAAGATTAAATAAATGGAGTTATACGCATGTGTTAAATGATATATATAGATATATACATATATAAACATATAAAAAGCACCATTTGAGCATGGACAACACCAGGCCTGCCTGACTCGCTCCTGTGCTGGTGGTACATAAAATGCACCATCCAAATGTGGCCGATGCCAGTGTCCCTTGACTGGCTCCCATGCTGGTGGCACGTAAAAAGTATATTTTTACACCTGAGGAGTCTTCTTTGCATTGTGTGTTGCATCTGGTGTTATTGCACCATTCCACGTTCACTAGGGAGCAGTACATCAAGACAACAATTGTGACAATAAATTGCTTTTTGGTACACTCAGTTTTGTCTATTAATCTTTAATATATACATGTATATATATATAGATATATATATATATACACACACACACAGATATAACTATGACTGTGTGATTAAAAAATTCATTTCACAACCATACCACATGGTTTCAGGTTCAATCCACTGTTTAACACCTTGGACCTTCTACTGGAGTCACAGGCTGATCAAATCCTTCCAAGCAGGTTTGGCAAATGGAAACTGGAAGGAGCCAATCATATATATATATATATTTATATATATCCATGTATGTATGTGTCTATATATCTTTTACTTGTTTCAGGCATTAGGCTGCAACTATGCCGGGGCACTTCAAGAATCTTTTGTCAAGTAAATTGATCCCAGTATTTTGCCTTTTAAGCTTGGTATTTATTCCGCAAAGTTACAGGGATGTAAGTAAACCAACATCAGTTGTTAAGCAGTGGTGGGGGAAAACATAGACACATAGGCATATATATATTCAAAAGTCACCATACATAGGAAAAATTTTTTTTTTTTATAAGAAGCAGTTAAATAAAAAAAAAAACTGTTTCTTATAAGAAAATAAATTGTTCTTATGTATAGCAACTTTTGAATCACCCTGTGTATATATATATCATCATCATCATCATCGTTTAACGTCCGCTTTCCATGCCAGCATGGGTTGGACGATTTGACTGAGGACTGGTGAAACCGGATGGCAACACCAGGCTCCAGTCTGATTTGGCAGAGTTTCTACAGCTGGATGCCCTTCCTAACGCCAACCACTCAGAGAGTTTAGTGGGTGCTTTTACGTGTCACCCGCAC
>NC_068986.1:84428823-84435043 GCF_001194135.2 Octopus bimaculoides | reverse complement strand
ACATGTCCATACCAGCGCAATCGTCTCTCTTGCACTGGTATGGACATGTGGTGAGAATGTATATATATATATATATATATATATATACATACACTCTCTGAGTGGTTGGCGTTAGGAAGGGCATCCAGCTGTAGAAACTCTGCCAAATTAGATTGGAGCCTGGTGTTGCCATCCGGTTTCACCAGTCCTCAGTCAAATCGTCCAACCCATGCTAGCATGGAAAGCGGACGTTAAACGATGATGATGATGATGATGATACATATACATATATGTATGTATACATACAACAGGCTTCTTTCAGTTTCCACTTACAAGGCTTTGGTCGACCTGAGGCTACAGTAGAAGACACTTGCCCAAGTTGCCATGCAGTGGGACTGAAATCAGAACCATATGGATGAGAAGCAAACTTCTTACCACATGGTATGCTTAATGCAATACATATGTATCACTGTCATCGTTTAACAGCCAAGTTCAATGTTGGCAGAGGTTGACAGGATCTGATGGATCCAAAGACGGCATCATGCTCCATTGTCTACTGTGGTGTAGTCTCCGTGGTTATATGATCTAACATCAGCTGCTTTACATGCTTTTTTCATTCCAACAGATCTAATGAAGTCCCTATGCAGCCTGCAAGACTATGAATCCCAAGAGAGGTGGTTTTATGCTAGAAGATGAAGGGTTGAGGAATGGGGCCAGAATAGATTTCGTGCTGTGTAGAGGAACTACATGATTATTAGTTTTAGAAGAGAAGCCAGAGATGATTGAAGTGGAGTTGGAAGGAATAAAACTAGTGGTAATGAGTTGTCTGAGTAGTCCCTTGAAGTAGGAAGTGAGTGGGAACAGAGGAACAGGGAGTGTGTGTGGCGAGGAGAGGTGAGGGGACGTTGATGCTGCTAGGGTGTAGGAGAGAGTGAAAGATAGGAAATAGGTCAGTGTGGATGTGAATAGGTAAAGGGTAAAGATTCCCTTCGTTCACGAATTACTATGGTATTGCACCTAGCAAGTTACCTTCTGAGGTACACGTCCAGGCAAGTTTGTTTATGGAAGACCAGCAGTCACCCATGCATACCAGCCTCCCCTGTCCACCAATGTTATCCAAGGGAAAGGAAAAGACTGATACAGCTTGGCACCAACTCATTTCTACAACTGAACAATATAAAATAAAATAAAACTGGAGCAACATAAAATAAAGTGTCTCGCTCAAGAACACAACACACAGCCCAGTTTGGCAATCGAACTCACTACCTCATGACTGTGAGCTGATGCTCTAAACACTGAGCCATGCACTTTCATCAGGTATGAATACAATAAATGAAAAGCAAGTGCTGATTACATGTAGTGAATGATGGATAAGGGGTAGAGAGTGTCCAATGATGCATGAGAATGAAGAGCAGTGGAATAATAATGTAGATACAGTTGAGAGTGTGAGAATGAGAGATGATGTGTGACGGGGTAGGTTGTCAGAGTTGAAGGAGAGAGAAAGAGGCAGGCGAAACTGAGAGATATAGGGTGGTGGAGTATCAAGTGAGACAGTTCCAGGCAGTAAGAAAGATAAGTGATATCAAAGAAAAGCTGTAGTTAAAAAGATGATTGGTTGCAGGGGTGTCTTGAGGAGAATATTGGGTGAGAGGAAACTGGTGCATATGTATATACACACACACTACTTTTAGAGCTTAGTTTTCCTGATTTAGGCAGATCTTCTTGAAAACCACATATTACTGGTTGCTGGTCATTTCCTCCATAGGGTCAAAATCTTGAGATCAGACTTCACCACTGTCTTCTCTCTTCCACAAACTTAATCCACTTACAGGGATCAGCATTTCTGTATGCAACTTACACATTGCATGTCCATATCAGTAAAGTCTTCTTTTATTTGCATAATGTATCTGATTCTTTTATGCCCAGTTTCTTTCTCAGCACATTTGTATTGTCATTCATGGACACTTACATTGCACATCCAACAGATCATGCTTACTTTTATTTCTTTCCAGTCTTCTAAAGTCCTCTGCATTCAATGTCCATATTTCACTACCATGCATCATCACAGTTCAAACACAAGTCTCATACAACCTACCCTTCACCTTGAAGGAAAAGACCTATGTTGCAAGCAGCAGTAGTAGCTCTCTTAACTTTCTCTAACTCATTCTTACACTAGCTACTATATTTTCAGAGCAACTAGCTCCCCTACTAATTACATTTCTAGGTAACAAAAGCTATCAAGTACTTCTAGTTAGCCATCCAGGTATTCAAGAGAATCTACTTCTATTATGTTCATAGTACATACCACTCCAGTGCATGTAGAACATACAAAGCTTACATTCTCTGTTAGTCTGCCTGTGATTCCACAACGCCTCTGGTCTGTTCATAGCTTACAATGAGAACACATAGAGTTTACATCTACTCCTTTTCTGCTTACTGAACAAAGCTATTTCCCTATTTCCCTGAAGATACTAGGGTCCTGTCTTCTTGCCTTTTCACTAAAATCTTCTTTGCTAAGTTTACCTTAAAATCTCTCAGTCTGGCATTTGCTCTCTGGATTCCATTACAAGAACAAGATCATCAGCACATAGGAGTTCCCATGGACGGCCAATTTTAAGGAACTATATGAAGGCCTATAGGACTATGTAAGTATGTAGTTTAATTGTTCCTACCCACAAGCTTCAGCCACAGGATATCTCATTACTTAGCAACAGGTTTCATCACTTCCAATGGTATGGTTCTCTTGAGCTGTGTGAACCAGCTCAGGTACTACATGTCTTTCTCTCTCTTTGACATTGTTTTTTACAGTAACCAACCATGCAACATCTATTTTGCTTTATAACAGTCTAGATCTATTAGATTTCTCTACAATATCTATAACCCAGCATTCTCTGCAGTTAATTGCGCATTGTTCTGCTAACTTTCTCAAATCCAACACAAGCTAAAAAAAAAAAAAACACAGATTTCCCAATAATATTTATAAGGTCCCACCTCCATTGGAAGAAGTGTACACTGTTGCTACTTTTCATGCCTCACACATCTTGTTCAGGCCAATGTTTGCTTTGTGTCCATTCTATATCATAAGAACTATTAACTCAAAGCAAATTCACATAGTTGTTAACACATATGTACATGGTTGCTATCACATACTGAAATACAGGTATGCAACAAACACACACACACACACAAATGTAAGTGTGCTTGCATATATTAAAACAGCAGTTATGTTGTAAGTACAACATGAATGTAATACTGTAATCAAATTAAACTTATGATCACAGGGCGCATTGAAAACCAGAGATATTATAGGTAAGAAATAAACAGACAGCTGCTTACAAAATACTGACATATTTTTATGGGATAAAGACATGGCATAACATTTTGACAGAAATAAGAACATATATGGCAATATATTTTATAAGTCGTTGCAAGTTAATGTTTTATATAAATGTATTACAAATGTGGAATTAACAAATAATCTGTGACATGTTCACATTAAATAGTTATTCCTTCGATTACATATTTCAAACATTCTTTTACTGATGGAGGGAATATCAACAATAACGAGTGTACAAAGTGACTAAAAAGAGACATTTAAGAAGGCATCAGGTGGTGAAAAATAGATAGAGTAAACCTTGCACGAAACTAATGATTTCATTACCAGACAATTTTGATTCCCCATAGAATCTATCAACAAAAGTTATGGGAACTTCTCCGATAGAGAAACCTAAACGTCTGGCCATTACGATCATTTCCATTTGAAAGACATAACCTTTTGACTGACACGAATTAACCAAATCTTCCAGGACAGCTTTTTTGTACAGCCGGAAGCTACCGGTCAAGTCTGAAGCACCTGGTCGCAGTAATACTTGGGTAAAGTAGTTAGCCACACGACTGATCAGTTTCCTCTTCAAATCCCAGCCAAATACACCACCCGAACCTTTATACCTGGTACCTGACACCACGTCCAGGTCACCTTCTTTCTGTTTCTTGATCATTTCGGGAATAAACTTAGGATGGTGTGATAGATCTGCATCCATAATAATGATAAAGTCACCTTTAGCAAATTTAATCCCGTGAATATAAGCAGTTCCAAGACCCAGTTTCTTCTCTCGGGGTTTCAAAACAATTCGATCTTCTCCGTAAATTCCTTGAAGTTGTTTGGCTACTTCTAAAGTGCCATCAGGACTGCCGTCGTCAATAACGATCACTTCAAATTTATACCCAGATTCTTCGAAGTATTTCACTAATAACCAGATGATAAATGGTAAGTTTTCTCTTTCATTGTAAGTTGGTAAAAGAACAGAATAGAAATCGTCCGTCTTTTTTGCCATTGTTGATCTTTACACCGGCTACATGGACACATCACCAATACACGGAAGTAACAAACTACGTATCTACTACTCAATATTTCACATTAAATTATTTACTGTTGCTACTAAAATTTAAATAAAATAGCATATAACCTTTTAACCAGTTGAATAAGTTTAATTTATTTCGAATAATATTTTTTTATTTAAACGCCAGAAAGAAATGGTTATCAATAAAGTAGTCTCCCTTTGATAAATATATTTCGGTAACTTTGTGTTGAGACACCGGGTTAGTATCTGTTGCATGTCTATGTAATTTGTTACAATATTAAATATATAATTAAATACACATATAATTAATCAGGCATTTACAGTGAGCAGAGTGAAAGATAAAAAAAAAAGAAAAGTAGAATACAAGATTTGCGGATGGATTGATACACAGATTAGCTCATTATCATATTACTGTAGATAAATAGATAGATTGGTAGGCAATTAGGGAGAGAAGAGTAGACCCATCAAATAAATCAATAAACTTGTAAATATATAAATAGATATTCTTAAGATTGTTTCTTTTTTCTGCTTTTTAAAATTTTAAATGAAAACATTCAGCTACATGTTACTTTTACTGTAATTTGTTTGTAACTTTCATTATTGAATATTTTCATACGTTATATGATAACATTGGCAGTCTCTTTGGAAAACAACACAGTCAATTGAAAAATCATAACACACACACGACAACAACAACAGCAACATATTCACAGACACGTATATGTATGTGTTTATGTATATGTGAACACGTATGCATGCTTATGTATGTGTCCGTGTGTGAAAAAAAAAAGACAGGGATGGATATATATATATATATATATATATATATATAAAAATATATATATATATAGTAATAATAAGAATAATCCTTGGATGAAATTCATGAATATTTTAATGCAAAAAATACTGGTTCACTTCTCTGCATCATTAGACTGTAGCCGGCATAATGGAACATGAGCTTTATTTGCATATTCAAATATATATATATATATATATATATATATATATATATATATATATATGTGTGTGTGTGTGTGTGTATGTATGTATTATGTAACACACTCTGGTTCGGTTCTATGGTACTTCACGTTTCGCAGGCCCCTAAAGAGAGCCCGACTCCGTATAGATCTCTCTCTCTCTCTCTCTCCCTCTCTCTCTCTCTCTCTCTCTCTCTCCCTCTCTCTTTCTTTCTCTCTCTCCACACACACACACACGCAATTTATACTAAACTCATTAACAGAAGAAATACAATCATCAAAGATGTGTGCTGGAGTACCAAATTTTATTTCAGTTGTGTCTGGGGAGAGTCATTTTTGTTGTTATGCCAATAAGACGTGAATAAAGATCTGTCAGTTACACAAAGTAGTCAACAAATAGCCTGTTTCTGTGAAGTTTGTTATTGAATATATTGTATTGCAGCAGTGAAATTCGGCTGCTGTATCAGCCACACTCAATAACTTATTGGAAGATAAAATAAAAGCTGGGGATGGGGGAAGAGACATTATTTACTTCGAGTTATTAAATGATTGTTATAAACCCAAACATTCAACAACGTATTTTACTTTCAGCATTTGTATTATACACGAGCTCACACACATGTGCACGCACATACACAGATATATATATATATATATATATACATAGAGAGAGAGAGAAAGGGAGAGAATTTTTTTCTGGAGAAACCACTTGCTAGGGAAGCTATAGGCCTAGGTTCTGCAGAAACGCTGTAAAGATAACCCCTTTATGGACGTGAAACCCAAGGTAGACTGGGAATGTCTATCTTTATCTATATACTCAACTGCTCTATAACTTAGAGTGTGCGCTTCTTTTTCGGATTTATGATTCAGTGACGATCGATGTATATATATATATATATATAT
>NC_068986.1:84419626-84424444 GCF_001194135.2 Octopus bimaculoides | reverse complement strand
CACACACACACACACACACAATTGATAGCTAGCTAGCAAGATAGATAGATAGATAGATAGATAGCAATATTTTAGGTTATCCTATGTTAACTCCCCTGAACAAGGGAAATAACCTTTGTTTATAGACGACTTAGAAAGCAGCAGCGTTTATTCTGGTTTGTTCCTTAGTACCACCACTCTGAACTATATCGTGCCCTGCTGCAGCTGCTAGTAGCAGCAGCAGCAGCAGTTGCAGTAGCAGCAGCAGCAGTAGTAGTAGTAGTAGTAGTAGTAGTAGTAGTAGTAGTAGTAGTAGTAGTAGTAGTTGAACCCTAAGACAGCTTGTTTGAGTAAACCTTTCTTCAAAGTCGCTTCGTCCGTGACCTTCCCATCTTTTATTCATGACCACATTATATTATTTGCCCTTTCTCTTTTTATCCGATAGAGTGTGATTTGAGGGTCATTTGGCTCCACAAGTTTGAATAGTCGCTTAGCGGTTCGCTGACACTGGCTCCTGTCCAGCTGAATTACGATGAGACGTTCCAACTGTAGCCATCCCATCTTTCTAGAGGTACATAGGTCTATGTGCTCTACTTAAGACGTTAGTGTTTGATTTAGGAAAATTAATACTTTTTCATAGGGCTATAGGCACAGGCATAGCTGTCAAGTTAAGAAGCTCGCTTTGCAATCATAGATTCGGTTTCAGCCCCACTCCGAAACACCTCGGACAAGTGTCTTCTACAATAACCCTGAGCTGATCAAGGCGCTTTGTAAGTGAGTCAGATAGACAGAAAGTGAGTGGAAGCTAGTCGCGTGCGCGCGTGTTTGTCTCACGCCGCTTGATAAGTGGTGTTGATTCGTAACTTAGTGGTTAGGCTTATAAAAAAAAAACGATAGAACCAGTACCAAACTTAAAAAAATAAGCATTGATGTAGATTTGTCCGACTAAATCTTTCAAGACGGTGCCCAGGCGTGGTCTCAGTCCAATGACTAAAGCAAGTAAAAAATGAAAGAAAGATAAATCAGAGGAGGAAACAATAGAAGGCCGAGAACAGGGAACAAAGACGGGTTTAGTCCCTCAAGATCTATTTCTGTTTCTGTCCTAAGGACCAGGTTAAAGAGAAAACCGTCTCCCAAGTGTGTATGTGAGTACAGAAACGTGAGGGTAAGGGTGTTGGAGAGAAAGAAAGAGAAAGTGATATTGAGAGAAAGAGAATGAAAGAAATTGGGTAGGGAGGTGGGGAGTTTAAAAGTCATCTTGTGTGAGAGTATAAATGTCTGGATGCGTAAGTGATGGCTGTGGTAAGGAAAATAGAATTTTATAGTAAGTGGAGGACAAGATGACGAATGTAGGAGAGAAAGAAGGGGGGAGATGAAGAGAAAAGTGGAGAAGCAGAAAGAAGTATAAGGTAAAGGGGTAGAGAATTAAGGACTTCGAGGAAGTTAGAGGGGAGATAAAGGTGAGATACATACGGGGGGATGCTGAAAAGTTCATGACTTTAAGGCTGTTGTGAAAGGCCTGGTTGGAGGCCCAAATTTCTGAGCTCTTTTACATGGCTTAGAAAAGCTGAAGGATTGCTGCAAAAAGAATGTGAATCTGAGAGGGAAATATGTTGAATAAAATCGTAACTGATCCTCCTGTATTTGCTTTCACCCAAAGCCAGGAACTTTTCAGCACCCTCTCGTAATTTGTGTGAGGAATAAAAATAATCCATTTGGTTAAATGCCAGTCCTCACACCTTGGTTGGTCACGACCAGTTAACCAAAATTTATTTTCTTTTACATTTTACTTGTTTCAATCATTGGACTGTGACCGAGCCGGAGTACTGTCATGAAGGGTTTGGTTGAACCAACTGACCCTTGTTCTAATTTTTATGCTTACTGCTTACTTTGTATGAATTCTTCTTATAAGGAAGGAGTTGGTTCCTAAGAAGGAAGTGAAGCCTTCTCACTGGAATTTGGACAAAAGAAGAAGTGGAGAATTATACGATTTTGCACTTCAGGAAAATCTTGTGTAATTTTGCTGTTGCGCTTACAGATTGTATTTACGAAAATACGTGTTAGCTGATCACACCCTTTGCCTAAAACTTTTCGAGTTTGTCACTTAGATATTTAATACAGTAGCCAAATGCACCAATATTTATTGGTAAAAAATGTGTATTTATAATCAGAATAGATTAACTATAGATTTCGAAGTAGCTGTACCTACATATCCTCCTTCTCAATATTTTGGAAAAAAAAAAAATATTTATAAATTCATGGCAGATGACTATAACTGCAATAATTTTTTTCCTTCTGTCCCAAGGAAATATATCAGGCCCGTTATGCTTGCATACAGTAGAAGAGCTGAAAGGATTGTTCTACCCACATTCCCTTTAGAACTAAAATTATCCTTTAAAACGTAACATGTTCATCACTTACTTTCATCTTGTTAATTATATATTCTGCTACCATTTCTCACAGCAGTGACTGAAAATACGTTTCGTTCAAAATCTATACGTTCGAATGTACCACTTTGTATTAGTACGTTAATCTAATTTCATACTTGCTGAAATTATATTTTAAAGGTAAAAAGAAAAAGAAATCGCTGTGCACTTATGATTTTATATACTCCTATGAAACTGACTGTTTTTCTACTAGAGTATTCGATAATTATGTAAGTTCATCTCTAATGTCAATCATTATAGCTAAGTGTCTTATAAATATATTGTTTATTCGATCCTTTCCAAATTTTCCATGCCAGAAACCTTTAGAGAAACATATGTAAAGAGCTGAATGAGCCTTTCATATCACTCTAGTAGATCTGAGGCTAAAGGGAAGCTCACCGTGGACCAAAATAAATAAATACATAAATAAATGAAAATAAAAATAGAATAACAAACAAACATAGCAGATTTTTACTATTTCGATAAATAATTCTGCAGCAATTTTTTTTCTTTAAGCTGCATCTGGCTTTTATTAAACCGAGGAAAAATAGCAAAATTCTTGGCAAAAAAATCACTTGAAATGGTCTATTTCATTGATTTCCCATATAGTATCATCTAACACAACTTATAATCGATGATTCAAAACATAGCCAAATTATAACGTCTGGAAATTCTTGAATTAATCTTGTAGCAACTCCAGATTTTCGTCTAGGCTCAGTACTCGCTCCATCAGAATAAAATCCAATCAAACTTTATATATTCTCTATCAACCCTTACATCATTTAACATCCGTGATAACATATATTATAAATATTTCCTGTTGCTTCTAATTCTACAAAATCAAGAAATATTGTTGGCGAACAATCATTTTACCAAAATTATAAGTACAGACTTCCTTGAAATTAATGAAGATGAATCAATAATAATGCATCTTATTTTACTTGTTTTCAGTAATTTTATCGAAAATTACATTTTTCGGGGGTGGTGGTGGGGGGGGGGGAGACATACACCAACAAGAGTTACGCAAATTCATGAATACCAACAATTCCCTAAGTGTATTGTAGATTTAATCAAGCGCTCGACTTCGACCTCCATGTTTAACAATGGTTGTTTGTTTTTCTAACTAAACAATAAACAACATTTAAAATATTACTGGTTAGTTCAATATTGTTTACATTAGTTATAACAAAAGCCCTCATAAGCGTTTTCATTTTTAATTCAATTAGTACATTTATAATTTCATATTTATTTAGTATATTTACAATTTTCGATTTATAATTTTTGTCCAAGAATTTTATACCTCAACTATTATCTTTTTCAATATAATGATACTAGCTGAGCTATCTTTTCAAGTCCAGATTTAGTGAGTGCAATTCAGAATGAACAATGTCTATTTTAAAGTAAAGATTTCTAATTCTGCTAAGTAGCTAGTTTCAACTGATGGAGGAAATCTTTTCTCTACTTTGTAGGGCTTAAAGGAACGGGTAGTGTCCGGGGCATTTGTAAGCGTTCGGGACCTGTGGTATTGATACTATGAATGCTTCGCTTAAACAGTTGCAAGTCATTACTTTCAGGAATGACATGAAGTGAGAGAGAATACCCCTGTTCATGTCATTTCTTCCTGAGAAGAATGAAATGGGTGGAGTGATTAGTGCGGAGCGTGGAAGGCTGGACACAAGAAGAGAGATGAGACAAGGATAGACGAATGGATCGGAAATACCATAAAGGTAGCATGTGTCCAGCCAGCTCCGAGGAGCAGAGACCATTACAGTAACGTCAGAAAAGGCTGAGAGGGGAGATAATGCAGCTGAGAACCTGAAACCAAAGCATATCTATGAGCAACTTTCATTTATGCTATGCTGTCCCCACTCCCCCCAGCAAACAATACATTTCCCTCATTTCTCTTATCTAACTGAAATTAAGTAACATAAGTAAGTAAAACACACAGTTTACATTATAGGGTATGATATAAATTATTTTTGTTGGCCAGCTTCAGAACCCATAACATTTGTCGAATAGTGAAAACAGGACGTTGCACAAGTAATGCATTTCTTTTAATGGACCATCGCAACCAAACTGAGCTTTCATATGCTTGTCTTTTATTTACTTATGCCTTAAAATTTAAACCTAATATAAACCTGGACCCTGCCACATGATTACCTGGAGTTCTTCACTAATCTAAGGAATATTGTTAGCCTGGTGTGCCAGCAGAGAGCTTATGAAGTATTTTGTTCGGATTGATAATCCCTCACTGTTTGTTCTCTCCCTCTCTCTCTCTCTCTCTCTCTCTCTCTCTCTCTCTCTCTCTCTATATATATATATATATATATATATATATATATGCATTTGTGTGTGTGTTTGTGTGTGTAAGTGGAAATGGATGCTCTAGGTTCGCGACAAAATTACTGTATTG
>NC_068986.1:84413878-84414452 GCF_001194135.2 Octopus bimaculoides | reverse complement strand
CACACACACACACACACACACACACACTTCAGGTTTGATTTCGTTATTACACAAATATCACATTAAAATTTTGCAATTCAACATGGAGCATAGAAAAAAATATGGTCTCTCTATCGCTTGAACCCGCACACTTCGTTAATTTCCGTAAAATGTTTTAGTTCATTTACTTTTTGCGCGCCATATTCAGCTCTATGTATTTGCTTCCAGTTACACACGCATGCGCGCGTTTTTGCATGTGCGTTTGTATATACTTATGTGTGTGTGTGTGGAGGGGTGAGAGAGAGTGAGTGAAGGGGTGCGTTGTCATGTATACATACATACGTAAATACATATGCACACATCTTTTTGTATGTGTACGTGTGTGTGTGTGTGAGTCAGAGAGAGAGAAAGAATAGAGAGAGTGATGTCTACGAGGCACTCACTTTCTTTCTTTCTCTCTCTCTCTCTCTCTCTCTCACACACACACACACACACACACACACACACACACACACAACACACATGCCAAAAGATGTATGCATATTTATTTATGTATGTACGTATACATGACAACACACCCGTCTCTCTCTCTCTC
>NC_068986.1:84413109-84413671 GCF_001194135.2 Octopus bimaculoides | reverse complement strand
CGAAAGAATGCTAAGATATGCTACTGAAAAAGGACATTTAGCAGCAAAGGCTCGACGGCAGACATTAACATAAAATTATTAGAATTGGGAATCAAATGAGAAAATAAGGCGCAGGAGTGGCTATGTGGTAAGTAGCTTCCTTACCAACCACATGGTTCTGGGTTCAGTCAAACTGCGTGGCACCTTGGGCAAGTGTCTTCTACAATAGCCTCGGGCCGACCAAAGCCTCGTGAGTGGATTTGGTAGACGGAAACTGAAAGAAGCCCGTCGTATATATGTATATGTATATGTATGTGTGTGTATATATGTTTGTGTGTCTGTGTTTGTCCCCCCTCCTCTCCAACATCGCTTGACAACCGATGCCTGTGTGTTTACGTCCTCGTAACTTAGCGGTTCGGCAAAAGAGACCGATAGAATAAGTACTAGGCTTACAAAGAATAAGTCCTGGGATCGATTTGCTCGACTAAAGGCGGTGCTCCAGCATGGCCGCAGTCAAATGACTGAAACAAGAAAAAGAGTAAAAGAGTATATACACACACACACACACACACACACACACACA
>NC_068986.1:84409741-84412832 GCF_001194135.2 Octopus bimaculoides | reverse complement strand
ATATATATATATATATATATATATATATATACACATATGACTCCTTTCTAGCCTACCATTTAAAAGATTAAAGACACTGAGTAATATAGTCTTAGATATTTGGGTCGGAACATTGTCGTCCATAGGTCTTCCAGATCAGCGGCGGTGTACAGCTAAACAACTACATCACAACAACACTAGCAGAAGTAACAATAACGTCAGAAACAACAACAACTGCAACATTGAAGATCCTTTAACTTCATAAACACCTGAGCAGATTTACATTTAACAGTTGAAATAGAGAAATATTTGCTGCTAAATTATCCATCTAAATTCAACATTTCTCACGTTTATCGTCATATACAACAATATGTGAAGACGTCGTTGTTGATAGCACAAAGAAATAAAAATTAATTTCCACCTGTATCGGTTTTCAATACTGAGCAAAGTGATTCAAGTTTGCCATTTCTGAGAGAAAACCTACAAAGTTTTCTTGTAACAAACAATTACCAACCCCATACCTTCTATATCTGTACTCCAAATGCAGTCATTCCTGCTTCTTCTTATTGTCTAACGACAGGTTTGACCAATTAGATTCATATAATATGGCAAGCGGAAATTAGTCTCAGAGAATTTTCATATGATGACAGCAATGAAATAAATCAATGTTGATTTTACTGTCACTTTGTGTGTGTGTGTGTGTGTGTGTGTGTGTGTGTGTGTGTGTGTGTGTGTGTGTGTGTGTGTGTGTGTGTGTGTGTTTGTATGTGCGTGTGTGTGTGTGCGTGTGTGTGTGCACGTGAATGTGCGCGTGCCTTTGGGTATATGCGTGTGCATGTGAATGCCTGCTTATGCCCGAATTAATGTATATAATAGTGAATGCATGCGAATGATCGTGTAAATGTATTTAGTTGTGAATGATGGTGAATGATCGAGTAAATGTGCATAATAATAGTACATGTATGTGCACGTCTGTGTGTATGTGTGAGTGTATGTGTGTGGTGTGTGTGTGTGTGTTTATGTGTGTGAATGTATGGTTAAAACACAAGTGCTTTCAATTTTGTTTCATCATCATCATCATAATAATAATAATAATAATCATCATCATCATCATTATTATCATTATCATCTTACATTGTCATCGTGGTCGTCGTTGTTCTGTATTCGATGTGCTTCGCTTCGGCTCATATAAAGTTAGTTGTTTTTGTTGGAAATAGCTTCTGGTTTTGTTAAAAAATCTTTTGGGCGTTTCGTTAAGTAAAGACTCTACTTCACCGCGTAAAGGGGGAGGCAGTAATTGTGAGCCCTAAGGAGCACGTTTCTTATAATAAAAGCTTCACCATATCGTAAATTTTATTGTTTAAAATCATGACGGCATCAACACGCACGCCCACTTCACGGTATGAAGTGATAGGCAGTGAAATGAAACCCCTGGCTACGATACTAAACAGTGGCGATTCCACTTACCTCAGCTCTAAACTCACCAGCTTAACTACCACTAGTAGCAATGATGGAGCAGACGAATACGAAAACAAACACAACTATAACAAAAAGCAGCAACATCAGCGGGGCTCTGATTAAGATCAATTGAAAGCTTTCGGTAAGGTCGACCATCAATACTTGGCATCTTTCCTCAAGGCATCTTTCCTCAAGGCATCTTTCCTCAAGGCATCTTTCCTCAAGGCATCTTTCCTCAAGGCGGAATGGTCCGAGTGAACGAGCCTACACTAAGCTTCTCCTGTAGATTGAAAGAAGACGATGTGGAGAGGGCACTTGCATTAGTGGTCAAGGCGACTGTGGTTTTGTGTGGGTTTCCACGAGAAGCCCTACGAAGTCTCCCTCTTTTAGGGAACTTTTCGTTATTAAACAGTCTACTGACCTGCCAGAAACAGGAGTAACTATCTGCCTCAAATGATATCTTAAAAAATTAAGGACACATTGGATGTAGAGCGAGACATAAAAATATGAAATATTCATGGATGTAACATATTTAATCATGGAGTTTCTCAATTAGCATTGTCTTGCGGCTAAACAACAACAGCAACAGTAACAAGGACAGTAACACTAAAACTAGGTTTATACTGCGTACCGTGCTCTACACTGTTGTATAAGTGAGTCATTGTATAAGGGAGGAATGGCTTGTTAACATGCAATGTAGAGTTTCAAGTTAAATGTACCCCCACCGAATGAAAATGAAAATGACGGCGGTGTCTTTACGGTCACATATCTGAAACGAGTACAGGATTGTTGTCTGCAAGTTTGCTTCCCAATTGCAAGGCTTCGAGTTCGAACTTATTTCCTGGTACCTCGGGTAAGTATTTTCTACTATTGCCTTAGATCCACCAAAAACTTGAGAGTGAAATTTGATGGACGGAAACTATATGAAAACTGGTCGGAGGGATAGTTCCCATTCTTGTGATGTAACAGCAACATATGGACCTTGATCTGGATGTTGATCTGGACATTTTGTTCTTTCTTTTCATCTCCTCATTTTCGTTCTTTTTATATTTCAAATGAAGAACAAGTGTCTGAAACGTCAAGACATTTTCTCCTTTTCCAACGTGAAACTAGTCTCTCCCGTATTTTCTTCTTTTTGTCTTCATCCTCTGGCATACTACTAATACTTCTTAATGCACAACAGTCGATGTCTGAATCTTTGTCTGTATTTATGCCTTACTAGAAATAGCATCCAAAATCTCTCCCAAATCACACCCTAGAATTTTGAAAAAAGTATTACTAATGGAATAAAGTAGTTATGGATGTACTATGTTTCAAAATAAGATTGGATGGTCATGGTTTTGGCCATAGTTCTGCTATGCCAAGGTCAACTTGGGATTACACAGAAATAACAACAGTAACAACGACAAAACGCTATACTTAATTGAATATATAAAGGTAATTAATGACAGAATATACATTAGTTCACCAATGATGATGATATCGTAATTGTTGGTTATAGATGTAACATAGAGCAGATTCTAATAGTGTAGAGTTAACAGAGATAGTGTGATATGAAAGACGTAGACATCTGGAAATAAATAATGAATAGAGACACTGTCAGATCTCTTACTCCTTCCCCACTCAATGATGTTCTGATATATATATATATATA
>NC_068986.1:84407798-84409217 GCF_001194135.2 Octopus bimaculoides | reverse complement strand
CACACACACACACACACACACACACACACACACACACACACACGCGCACACACACACACACACACACACACACACACACAGAAACCATATATATGTAAACACATACATATCAGTTTTAGAATATATACATAAACCATACATGTATACGTATAATACACAGACAGTTCTAGTATATATTCATAAACCATGCATATATAATCATAAATAACATACATACGCATATCAGTTTTGGTATAGGCTTATCGGTCATATGTATGTACATATATATGACATTCATAGACAGATTCATGAGTCTTATTCTTCATCTCAAAATCTTTTATCCGTTCATCCGTCTACCTGTCTACCTGTCTACCTCTGTTTCTACATACAAAAAACAATTCATTAGATTTATGAAGGGTTATGCCAGCATTTCCTGGTCCTACACTAAATTAAAAAAAAAAAACTATAAAAGCATTAAACTGGAGACAACATGATGTGCATAAATTGCGCATGTATCGCCTACTGAACAACCTCGATATTTTTTACAGTCTATAAAACACATTCTATTGAATAAAAAAAGTCAATGAGTTTCTCCTCAGTTATAACTGCGCCATTTTTATCAACAAGTTGACTGGACAGTTATTTAACATAGTAGCATAGGTTACACACATATGACTTGTACATTCCAAACTTTCTTCACAAACACAAATGCACGCGCGCACGGACTCACATTACACTCACTCACAAACACATACACATACAAATGCACATAATAATCGAATTAAAAAGTGGTAAATAATGTGATTTAATCCCTTTTTTTACGACAAATAACTAATACGTTGGTTCATCGGTTGAGTAAACCGCTGGCTGTTTCAGGAACTCAGAGCATACAATATTCTCCCCTCTAGACCAAGATGTTGGGGCTTTATCCACAATATTCCAGGTTATGTTGGCACGCTCAGTTCCGCGGTCCCTTAGTTTCCAGATGCAGTTGGACAGGAAGGTGGAGTTCTCTTGTTCCACAATCTGAATGAATGTATATGTTAGCTATAACGATTTTAAAACTCTGAAGCCATATACATACATACATACGAACTTCAGCTACAGCGAGCCAAAATTAAAAACATTATAATGAAGATAAATAAAAGAGTTTTAGTTATGATTACTTCCTGTATATGTATATAGGTTCTAAGTATTGCCCTCTGTAGAGATATCTATCTATCTATCTATCTATCTATCTAAGGTGTCGCAGAGCAACGGGAGACGACGTGTTTTACTCAAGAGCACAACGCACTGCCCTGTCCGGGAATCGAATCCATGATCTAGCGATCGTGAGCACAACAATCTAATCACTAGGCCATACGCCCTCAAACACGCACATATGCACACACGCGCGCGCGTGCACATACAGACGTACGCATATATATATGTGTGTGTGTG
>NC_068986.1:84402560-84407788 GCF_001194135.2 Octopus bimaculoides | reverse complement strand
GGGGGGGGTACAAACGCACACATATATGCATGTATGAATGTATGTATATACGTGCGTGTGTGTATGTGTACATGTGTGTGTGTGTGCGCGTGCGTCTGTATGTATATGTTTGTGTAGAGTATATTAAAGATTTACTCAGATTCGTAAAGATATGCTTTTTGCGTCAGCGTCGTGTCAAACTTAGTTCAACTGTTGATACAAACAGTTAGCCTCTGCGACATGCATTGAGTTCTCTTTCCTTTCGTTTGTATACCCAGCTGTATACGCGCACGCACACGCACATACACGCGCGCACACACACACATATGTAGACGCACGCACATACATGCACACGCACACACTCACACATTAAAATGTAAGATATTACAATATTGCTACGCAAACTTTAATAAGCACTCAAATAATATTAGGTGCATTTTTATGCACATACATACGTACATACACACACACACACACACACACACACACACACACACACACACACACATATATATATATATATATATATATACACACATATACACACAAGCATGTGTGCATATTTGTATATTATATTACAAAGTATTTGTAAATAGTTGTATTTTAACGTCTATTATATATCTATAATCGAAAGAATATACACACACATATGTATGTATGTATGTATATGAATATCTATATGTATGTGAGTATGCATGTATGTATTTATGTATGTAAGATAGTGACTTCTATGTTTCTACTGTAACGGATCTGTTTTTGTTCCTCTGTTACCAATAAAGACGAGATATTACTGGTGGTTAGCAATAGCTTGAAACCAATAATTTTACTGCCAAACCATCTTTGAAAATATGTTGTAAATTCTCAAGATTGGATATTAGAAAAACAAAAAAAAAAAATAAAGTAACAAACAATAAAACTAATCACGATATATAATGAAAGTGAAAGTGAAAATATGTAAATTTGGAAACAAATAGTAAAACAAAACAAGAATAAATAAATAAATAAAATGAATTCCTTTTTGTTTCTATTGCAATAAGCATCTTCCAACGACAATAGGAAGACAGAGGGACGAAGGGGTGGGGAATACAGGACATAGAAGTGGAGGGGTAGCAAGGAATAAACAGTTATTCTTTTTTTTGTCTATTTTGATATAACTTTAAATTTGTTTTTTCTCTTTCAAATTTCTTTACGATAGAATATATCAAAACTTCAAAGATGTATCTTAAATAAAATAATATATGGCGGCTTATTTTAAACTGCTGCCGTTGCTGCTGCTGCTGTTGTTGTTGTTGTTGTTGTTCTGGTAGTGGTGGTGGTGGTCGTCGTCGTCGTCGCGGTGGCGGCGGCCGCGGTGGTGGTGGTGTAGTTGCTCCTGCTGTTGTTGCTAATGCTGTTGCTGTTGATGGCGATTGCGGTCACGGCCATGATGACGAAGATGGGGATGAGGATGAGTAAGGCTTGTTATTGTTATTGTTGTTTATATTTTGTGGAATCTGCATGTCATCATCATCATCGTCGTCATCATCACCATTATCATCACAACTACCAAACCTGTCACAATCGTATATACACCCACCACCACCACCACCACTACCACCACCTTATCACCATTCTCTTCCGCGTTCACTTCTTTCTCCTTATTCTCATCCCCATCACCACCATCTTCATATCATGTCTTTTCTTCTCTAGGCACAAGGCCTGAAATTTTTGGGGAGGGGACCAGTCGATTAGATCGACGCCAGTACGCAACTGGTACTTAATTTATCGACTCCGAAAAGACGAAAGACAAAGTCGACCTCGGCGGAATTTGAACTCAGAACATAAAGACAGACGAAATGCCGATAAGCATTTTGCCCGGCGTGCTAACGTTCCTGCCAGCTCGCCGCCTTCATATCATGTCATCATATCATGTCATACCATCTTTATATCATGTCATCATCATCATCATCTCTATCATCATTTCCATAATCACCGTCATTATTTCCATCATCGTATTCGTCACAGATGTCGTCGTTATTTATTGCTCC
The DNA here is from genome assembly GCF_001194135.2 of Octopus bimaculoides. Classification (NCBI taxonomy): domain Eukaryota; kingdom Metazoa; phylum Mollusca; class Cephalopoda; order Octopoda; family Octopodidae; genus Octopus; species Octopus bimaculoides. The sequence continues at coordinate 84,405,782 of NC_068986.1, read as the reverse complement.
GGACAAAATGCTTAACGACATTTCTTCCAGGTTTACATTCTTAGTTCAAGTGCGGCCAAGGCTTACTTCGCCTTTCATCCTTTCGAAGTCGATGAAATAAGTACCATTTACGCACTGGAGTCGATGTAATCGACTATCCCCTCCCACAAAATTTCAGGCCTTATGCCTATAGTAGAAAGGATTATTATTATTATTATCATCATCATCATCATCATTATTATTATTATTATTATTATTATTATTATTATTATTATTATTATTATTATTATTATTATTAAGGCAGCGTGCAAACAGAATCTTCAGCACGCTGGACGAAATGCTTAGTGGCATTTCGCCCGTCGTTACGTTCTGATTTCAAATTCCACCGAGGTCGACTTTGCCTTTCATCCTCCCAGAGTCGATAAATTAATGTATATATTTAGGTGCAGTCGCAGCTGTGTGGTAAGAAGTTTGTTTCCCAACCACATGGCTCTGGGTTCTGTCCCACAGTATGACACCTTGATTAAGTGTCTTCCACTATAGCCCAAGGTCGATCAAAGCCGGTGTGTGTCTTTGTGCTTGTTCCCCACCGATGTTGGTTTACTCACTCCCCATAGCATAGCTGTTCGAACCCGCGAGAAGGCTGTTCTTATCGAGAAAGGTGCTCTCTAACCATCGATATGGATAGAATGTACTTTGAATTGACCTTATATGTTTACACCATTTTATCTTCAACGAGAATATTTCTCCATGACAAAATGCAGTGAATAATGTTCTTATGGGTTCGAATATTACTCAATTATATTTGAACTGATAACATTCATATATTTAAATAAATCACTGCTTAACGCGCCTAATCCGCACGCACGCAAACACACACACGTATTATGTATGTATGTATGTATGTATATATATGTATGTATGTATGTATGTATGTATATATGTATGTATGTATGTATGTATAATAATAGCTCAACAAGCGATATAAATCTCTTTGTCACATCCTTTTCCTTTTCATTTGCTCAATGAATAGCTTTTACTCTTTAATAAAGACACGTAATATTTAGCTTCGACATTCTTCTTCATTTTTGTTTGGCGGTCATTTTGTAACCGGTTCGTACATCACTATTGCAATATCACCAGTGAAAATACTAGTATTTCTCGTTCCAGATTGTAGACGCACTAATTAGAAGACTGTCTCCAATTTTATTTTATTCAGTACTCTGGCATTGAAGAATAGGACAAACCTTATACGTTTACGAGATTGTTATCGCTTCGGCACCAACTTATAATCAAAGAAGATATTTTATTTTTGTAATATAGCAACAATGAAGCAGACCTGTATAATAAGATATTCCAGACATATTTCTTTTTCTCCAGACATTTTCTATCGAAGACTACATTATCGGATGTGTCCAATATTTTTTTAAGAAATCAGAGAATGATTTGAGATATTCATTTCTTGGCTGGGCAATATCTTATATTAATCTTAATCTTAGATGTTAGTTACTCTATTATCTGGATTAGCGCCAATACCCTTGTGTTTCCTTTGTGGAGTTCATCTACATTCAGAACAGCTTTCTAGTTTGAGGTCAACGTCCTCTCACCAATCTTAGATATCCTGTAAAAAACTCATCGCTACTGCCTTAAACTCTGTTTAAAAGTTTAAATATTAGATATGTAGATAAAATAAAATAGAATATCTTATTCCTGTGTTGGTGATTTTGTCCTATAAAATGGGCAGTGTTAAAATAATCGTTCCTCTGCTGTTGTTAAGTTTGTTGCGGCTGGAGTCGAACTTTGTTCAATAGAATTTATAAAATAACTGAGACTGCGAGCAGGTGTAATTCTAGTGTTTCAATCATTCTATGATCAATTAAATTGCTTAATCTCTAACAAAGTTTATGAATATCACAGAATCTCATTACCGTTTTCAAACTGTGAATGTAATGAGACAAAAATAAATAAATAAATAAATAAAAATATAAAAAAAGAAAGAAAAATGTGATGAAGGCTAACGTTCGATGAAACTAGTAATAGTCTGTGTTGCCAATATAAAATCAATTAATAAAATTTATAAAATAAGATTCGTATAATTGAAAAAGGCGTGAATTCTGGTGTTTCAGGCAGAACAAATTCTATGAATTCTATAAATCTATGGCCTTTTACATGATTAAAAGAGATCAAAAGTTATTTATGCTATGTAAGTCTCACTTTCTTTACCGATATTCTGGTCAGTTTTGAGCCGCTGGAAAATAAACAAAATAACTGATTAAACTAATAACTAGCACCACAATAAATGAAAGCTAGTCAGATTAATTAATATTTTAAGAGTCAGCAAGGTCAAGATCTTAAACTCATTTAACTTACCTCCTTTTTTATATTTCGATCCTGATATTAACCAAAACCATTATCTACCAGACCACATTTCTTCACCTATTTTATTATGAATGTTTAAAATATATATTTAGCGCAAGATGTACATATACATCTATATATATAAATGTATATGTATGTTTGTGTAGGTGTGTGTGTGTGTGTGCGTGTGTGTGCGTGTGTGTGCATGTGTGTGTGTATGCACATGCATCATAATACCTATTTACATACACACATGCATGCATATATATACATGCACACACATATATATATGTAGAAAAAGTGAGAAAGAGTACTTGTATTATATAAACTAGATAGTTATCGTTTGCAGCTTGCCTCTATTCATTAATAAATTAAGCCACATTGATTTCGTTTTTATCTCCCCTTGATACAGAATCAAAACTGGGTCAAAAGAGAGACTCAGCGGGTATAGAATTGACTGTGTGTCAGTAGACGTAAGCTTGACTGTGTAGTTCAGCAAACACAGACATGGGGGTTCAGCTGTAACAGGCATAAGAATGTGACTCAGTGCGTATATACACACGAATACACACACATGCAGTCATTCGTGTAAAAACAAACTCTATAAAGATTAGATGAAAACACACCAAATGAAACTATTCGCAATACCTAATTGAAAACACCTACACACACGTACACACAAGCTAAAATTACTTAAGTAAATAAATATACAAAAAATGTACAAATAAGCAAAAACGCCTACCACCGCCCCACCACCTTATAAACAAATCAATAATACTCCCCCACCTACATCATACAGAACCAATGAAAATTCCAAGGAACAAACATACACATCAGGCCACCCACGTATATCAACGCATATATATATATATATATATATATATA
>NC_068986.1:84401424-84402340 GCF_001194135.2 Octopus bimaculoides | reverse complement strand
TATCTATGTATGTGTATATATATTTATATACATACAGGGTGGGTGAAAAGTAAGTAGGCATTAAAAAGTGATAATAAAATCCATATTTCTTTGACAAATTTATTGAAACAAATGATACGTGTTCTTTATTAAATGGGAAATTCATGCTTCAACGTAAGCACCAGTGGCGTCAACCAGTTTCCTTAAATGTCCAGGGATGGAATGAACAACCTTCTGAAGGGCGTCATCTGGAATATCATTGAGAACCTCCCGAGCCAGTGTCTCGAAGTCTCCCAGTGTGCGGAGTTTTGTCTTGTACACCTTTTCTGTGTAATCCCACAGGTAAAAATCACATGTAGTGAGATCTGGACTTCTTGGGGGCCATTCCATATTCCATTCTGCGGTCACAGTCTTCTGGTTTTAGCTCCTGCATGTATAATGGGGTTTCCACACACGAAAATTCAATTCTTTATGCAACACCGTACGTATTGTGTATCTTGTTGGTCCACTTTCACGAGTTGCTTGACGTGTTGATTTTTGCGGGCTGCGATTAAACATTTCCTGCAATGTTGCCACGTTCTCCGCTGATCGAAATGTGGCTGGACGGTCACTTTTTCTTGCTTCGTTCATTGAGACCATGGTCATCAACTTTGCATGACAACTTTCTATTGTCGCCGGCCGTAACGTTGCATGTCTACATTTCTATGCATGCCACCATCTCTGAACCAAAACAATGGAATTCCACACTTCATAGCGTGTTTCTGTATTAGCTCACTCATGAACAGTCAAGTGATCAGCTATCTGGAAAATATGAAATAAGAAATAAGACAATAAGAAAATAAAAAATCCCCATTAGTGTCGTCTGTTTAAAAAATGTTTTCGTCATGACTTCACTGACACTAAAAATTCTATAAGCAATTTCCAATGCCTAGTTATT
>NC_068986.1:84394174-84399977 GCF_001194135.2 Octopus bimaculoides | reverse complement strand
CATTCTTTTGTTCATCAGTACACGTATGGTCGAGATACATAAAAATAAACAAGAATCAACATACCATATATATATATGTATCTATGTATGTATGTGTGTGTATGTTTGTGCGTCTGTGTTTCTTCCCCCAACGTCGCTTGACAACCGATGGTGGTGTGTTTACGTCCCCGTAACTTAACGGTTCGGCAAAAGAGACCGATAGAATAAGTACTAGGCTTACAAAGAATAAGTCCTGGTGTCAATTTGCTCGACTAAAGGCGGTGCTCCAGCATGGCCGCAGTCAAATGACTGAAACAAGTAAAAGAGTATAAGAGAGAGAGAGTGCGCATGCGCATACATATAGCTGAGGTGAATGCATAGCTTGCTAAAACATCTCACTGTTTTCTGAAGTTCTTATTCTTAAACTTGTGATGAAGAAACCACCAACGTGAAGTCGTAGTCAAACATAATCAATAATTTTAATCTTTTATTCTTTTACTTGTTTCAGTCATTTGGCTGCGGCCATGTTGGAGTATCGCTTTTAGTCAAACAAATCTATCCCAGGACTTATTCTTTGTAAGCCTAGTACTTATTCTATCGGTATCTTTTGCCGAACCGCTAAGTTACGGGGGCATAAACACAACAACAACGATTGTCATTATGGTGGGGGGACAAACACAGAAGCACAAACACACACACATATGTATATATACGACGGGCTTCTTTCAGTTTCTGTCAACCAAATTCACTCACAAGGCTTTGGTCGGCCCGAAGCTATAGTAGAAGACACTTGCCCAAGGTCCCACACAGTGGCACTGAACCCGGAACCATGTGGTTGGTAAGCAAGCTTCTTACGGCCCAGCCACTCCTGCGCCTTGAAAATATGAAGAAACAAGTTGTCTACTATAATTTGATAGTATTTTATGAAATACGGTACTTGTCCCCTGGATGCGATATATTATATAAAACATCGAATTGAAACTGATAATGTGAGCCAATTAATATTTTGGAAGTTTTCCGAGCTATGGTTGAGAAGGTTCAGTTGCTTTGGTTGTTTACAAGATGTGAACCTTGGATCTGCTGAACAACAATTGTCATAGAAACATTAATTTCTGCACTGGCTGATGATTTTTGAAATGAAAGTTATTTTCCGATTTCTGACCATAGAACACCTTGGTTACTTGTCGTTCACTGACTGTCATGGTATGATCACTCCACTGTTTGCGTCATCTAAATCTGTTGAATCAGAATCCGTTGAGTCTGTAACCTTATCAGATTATTCAAATTCTGTAGAAACTGACACCAAGAGGAGCTTTGGGTTTGAAGAATGTATTGCTTCTCCAACAATATATTTATCTGCAAAAGCTAGCTAACGAGTTATTTATAAATGTCTTTTGTTAAAAAAGACAAAAGTTCTGCTAACACAGCAACTAGACACATTAAGAAAACTTACAGTGCTGCATCACCACTAAAAAAAAATATTATCACATTATATGATTAAATAGACAAATACTATTTTTATTATGAGGTAATTTTATTTTTCCATTTCAAATACGCTTACGTTTAATACAACCCAAGAAGACAATTATATGTTATCTATTGTGAGATTAGCGCGTGGAGGGACAGCATCAATAACCAGTCTCAGGCTTTGGGTAGTTTCTGTATGTTCCAAAGGAAAGGCTACATACAAAGGAAAAGAACGAACAAAAATAGCACTAAATAGTAGTAACACACAGAGAATGATGGACAACATTTTGGAGGGTGTGGCGAAGAAGCTGAGGCAAATTCTAAACTTTTTACCCGAACAATCAGAAAATCATAGAACAAGTTGATTAAGGTTTATTTTACTTCGTTTTTGTATTTGGTTTGCAAGATTCTTGATATGAATTGGCATAATGACCCTCCCAAAACACAACAAAGTTGATTAAGGTTAATAAATAATGTAATTAAGCTTTTTTTTGTGAATTCTCCCTAAATATATCACATGCTCACGTGGTCACACCAGTTGATCCTGTCTCCTTTCATCACCCACGAACTTCTCCCCTGGACTTTCTACCTTTCTACACTTTACGAATTCTCTTTTGGACTTTCTACACTCCGGCTGCACCTCTCCTGCCTATGGATTACTCTGGATTCTTCTGTTGATGAGAAATCGTTCCAATACACCACAACGTCTGAAGCCTTTGAACTTTTTTGAACTTTATGTAAAACTTTTATCATTATTATTATTATTATTATTATTTATACTTTCTTAACTTTCATGTACTTTCTGTTCTTTCCTTTTGTCGTTTCTTCCTACTCTGGATGTTCTTACTCTGGATGTTCTTACTCTGTTTTCTCTAATTTGCACCTGTTACTTTGCCTCCCTCTCCCTCCATTTCTTCTCTCCTTTCGTCTTCTCTTGTTCGACGCGTCCTTACACTCCCTTCATGCCTGCTCATCAGTCACTATGTAGTTAGACTCGCAATGATCCTGGGGAAATCGTCTGAGTTACATTGCATACAGTTTGTATATAATGTTTAGACAAGCATTGGTCCTATAGTTTTCAGCAAACTCGATGCTTTCATTCTTGGCTACCTGATTTGTCCGTGATATAGCAACCTAATATGACGTCAATTCTGACATTCCATAGCGCTTTTGAATATACGTATTAAAGGGTTTCTGTAAAATGTCGACCTCATGTACCAGTATCCAAATTCCCACAAGGTGCTTTCCCATTATGCAATTTGCCTACAGCCATGGTGAAATTTTTGGGGTCAAACTGTCGATGTTTGTACATAATCATCTCCTTACTGCATTTAGCCACAATACATTAAGATTGAAATCTCTCTTTACGTTCCAGATTTTCAGCCTGAATGATCCAAGATCTTGAGAGGAGGCTTTCTTAACGGTAATATTTACCTTCCTCATCTCTCCGCATAATGCTTGACGCATGTATGTATGTATGTATGTATGTATGTATGTATGTATGTATGTATGTATGTATGTATGTATGCATGTATGTATGTATGTATGTATGTGTGTACTGATCTTTAACATTAAGTAAATGTTAACTAATTTAACGAAGTACCTAAAAGTAGGTATCGAATGCGACGTGAAATTTCACCTCTAGATTAATATGGTGGCAAGTAACCAGCAATAAAACAACATTCAAGCAATAATTTAGTATTTAGAAGAAAAGGAAATGGGGAAAAATTCTAACGAGAATCTATCTTGAGAGTCATAAAATGATCAACGCAAGATTTAAATGAATTAAGAACGTATTTAACTGAGAAACAGAAAAAGAGAAGTTTGTCTTAAAACAGACGTTCGAAGGAAGATTATATGTTTCTATAGAGTAGAAACATTTGTAAAAGGAGGAGGAGGAAGAGGAGGAGGAGGAAGAGGAGGAGGAGGAGGAGGAGGAGACAATAGTAGAAGGGTGAGACGTAGTAGAAAGACGAGAAGTATCTCTAAGAAATAGAAGAAAATTCGGCTGAATAATGACTATGAAAGTTTTTGTGTGTTTGATTCTCCGTTGTTTGATGGTGAGGATTTAGTTGTTCGATCAACAGAATTATCAGAATTAACCTTGAATCAACGTGTAAGTGGCCGAGCATTCCACAGACATTTATTAGTATCAGTTCTTCCTGTGCTCTCGAGAACATTGACCAGTAAGTTGACGTCACTGGCTTCTGTTGGCTGCGGGTTTTCTCTACATTCAACTATGAGATATTGTCCTTTCTCAAGTTAGTTATGAATGTCTCGCACCATGTAGTTCTCGGTCTATCCTTCTTTCTTTCTCCCTCTTGTAATGTCCATTTGAAAGCTGTTTTAGAATAGTCTTGTTCTGGTAGAATTGTTCTGGTAGCCGAAGTATAAGGCCGGCTAGTTTCAATCTTTGACAGATATGCATACCCTTGACCTAATTCTCAAGTAGAATTAGTATGACATCATAGAGGACATGAAGGTACTTTTTGAATTACAAGTACAATCTACTCATTGATGTTTTATATACATTCTTATTTCTTTATTGCCTACAAGGGGATAAGCATAGAGGGGATAAACAAGGACAGACAAACGGATTAAGTCGATTATATCGACCCCAGTGCGTAACTGGTACTTAATTTATCGACCCCGAAAGGATGAAAGGCAAAGTCGACCTCGGCGGAATTTGAACTCAGAACGCAGTGGCAGACGAAATACCGCTAAGCATTTCGTCCGGCGTGTTAACGTTTCTGCCAGTTCACCGCCTTGTATACTTTCTGTTAACACAATTTCGCTCGCACGATATGGGTCAGGCCGAGCGTATAGAAACTGACATTTACCCAAGATACCACACAATGCGATCGAGCTTGGGAAGCAAGCTTCTTAATCGTTCGGTCAAACTGCGCCAACTGAACTATTTATAGTAAACGAGATAAAGAAGCAATGACCCAATGATAAGAGATGCATTGGTTGCCAGAGAAGGAAAAAAGCTGTTCAGAACTCACTTTAGAACTTGATCAAAGAGTAAAAGAATAGCAGAAGGGCCACCATCACAAGTGTGGTCATACAAGGTTCCATACAAGGGTGGACTAGAGACTTATAAAAATAAAAGAATATATTCGGGGGAAAAATAATGAAGAACATAGTCTTTACAGATGCAAACAAATGCGCGCGCGCGAAAGCCAACCAAGAAACAAACAAACGCGCTCATACATACACTCTGTATTATCTATCAGTACTATGAAGTCAACAGAACGTAAATAACACCTTGAAGTTGTTTATTTACCCGTTTACCAGGGTATAGATAGATAGATAGAAATATATATATATATATATATATATATATAGATAGATAGATAGATAGATAGATAGATAGATAGATAGATAGTATAGTATAGTAATTCGCTTTCATATCGAAACAAATTTATTTTCGAATGTTCCCGTAAATAAGATATTCTCAAATCACAGCTGCTTAGGACGATGATTAACAACCATCTGCTTTCTTCCTTATTATTTTCGGTGTAATCATTCCTCTACGAGAAACAAAAAACCACCGACACCGAGATGATTCTCATATGAAAAGAATTTCATGTGACTGCATCATTGGAATCGTTTAGCCTCGTTACCTGTCGTTCAATCAAAATAGTAAGCACTCGTTCGTCTCGCCTGCTTGCCAACTCCGAAAATATCATGCCGCGCTGCCACATGTTTAATTATTTCACTAAATATAGATTGTCATTGGTTTCATCAGTATAAACCGTAAACACACACACACACACACACACACACACACACATACACATACACGCACACACACATTCATGAATACATATAAACATACACTTGCATATATACATGTACTCGCGCAGATGTATAAATTGAAATATATAGATGACAGTTAAGATAGAGTTAACATTTAAATGCAGCTAACTAGAAATCATACGAGTATGCGAATGTGTGTTTGTGTGTGTATGTATATATGCATATGTATCTATACATGTATGTACACACACTCACACACACACACACTCTCTCTCTCTCTCTCTATCTCTCTCTCTCTCTCTCTCTCTCTCTCTCTCTCTCTCTCTCTCTCACACACACACACACACACACACATAACTTTGTATGGAGCTTGTAGTTCACTCCTTCGCTACTGAAATCTTCTCGCCAGCTTGATGTGTTCTTTCAGGCGACGATGATGGGATGATGGACAAGAATATTCATTACAATACGAAAGAAAAGAAAATGTGTTTATGAATATATACATACGTATAAAATGCATGAATGTGTATCTATGTACGTACGAATACACGCACGCATGTATTTATGTATGTTATATACATATGTATATATATAT
>NC_068986.1:84386369-84393695 GCF_001194135.2 Octopus bimaculoides | reverse complement strand
TTTCTTCTCATCACTGACAAGAAAGGAGATCAAAGGGGAAGAAACACGTGACTCTCTAAATAGTTCTAATGATGCAAAAACCTTCTGGTCTAGTGTTTATATAGATGTAGTTGTGTGTATTTGTATGTATATGCGCGTGTGTGTTTGTGTGTGAGCATGTGTGTGCGCGCGCGTATATGACCATGAGTGTATTACAAATATCAGCTTATATCAAAACAACAATATCACATACTGCTTCATACTTGCACAAGCATACTCACACACACACACATACACACACACACACACACACACACACACACACACAAACAAACAGTTCTCAGTATCAGTATGCAGATATGCTTTCATGCATAGAATGACGATGATGCTGTTGTTCTTGTTGTTCTTGTTGCTGTTGCTGTTGTTGTTGTTGGTGGTGGTGGTGGCGTTGTTGTTGTTGTTGTTTTTGTTGTTGGCGGTGGTGGTGGTGGTGGTGGTCTTGTTAAGCCACTGACCCCGCCGCCCCTGACCGACTAGATATATTATATTCCAACGGTGATAATACCATCTTATTAGCAGCTGCAAGATCATGTGAGACATTTAAGATGCTAGGATTTTTGAGACAGAGCACACTTTCTTGCTGCCTTGGGCACATATTGTTGTAGAACAACATATACATACACACACACATACATACATACATACATACATACATACATACACAGAGATATATATGTATATGCAATTTTTAAGTATATAATTGTAAAAAATTAATTATAATTAAGGGCGCTGGAATGCCAGCGCCTATACGCTATAGTTATATCCTCAGTTTATATGTATATTTATGTGTGTGTGTGTGTGTGCATATTTGCCAGCGTTTATACGCTATAAATTATATCCTAAATTTATATGTATATGCATGTATATATATATATATATATATATGTATATATATGTATATATACATACATACACACACACATACATATACAGATAAACAGACAAGAAGGCAGGCAGACAGACAGACAGACAGACAGACAGATAGATAGATAGATAGATAGATAGATAGATAGATAGATAGATAGATATGTGTGTGTACACATACAACAAAAAACCTCCCTACCTGTCATCTTATGAATAAGCTGGAAAGATTTCTTCTATGGTTCTGAGATCATCGAAATCTACCTACCTACTTACCTATCTACATAATACATACATCATACATATATACATAAACACATACATGCATGCATATATACATACATGCATACATACATACATACATACATACATACATACGTACGTACGTACTTACGCACATGCATACATTCACACATGCATTCATACCTATCTACCTATCTACTACGATATAAAGGAGTGACGCAGCATAATTAAAGAATCAAAGAGCAAGAACGTTTGGAGTTTGACCCCTCAGGTATAATATACAACATCACTTTCTGCTTGTACAATACCTGCCGAAAAATTTTGACTTTTGATGCCTAAAACATTAAGGAATGAAAATATGAAAGGTTGTTTACCTCTACTGAAAATTCAAAACTTTCCTGGTGTAGAAACTAGTTCATATATGAACATATATGAACTAGCATCTACGCCATAAAGCGTTTTACTTTTAAGTAAGAGGTGTCTCTTACTTAATGAAGTTACTCGTAACTATACAAAGATTAACGCATGTATTGAAGCAAATATATAGAGTTTGATCATACAGCAGATTAAAAAACAGTTTAGCTAAATATGAATCATTCGTCATGAAACATAGGGAGAATTTTGCCTCCAAACTGATATGTATATTAATTAATCCCGCGAAAATCCAAGATCCGATTAATTAGTTAGAATATCTTAATCTTATTAATAGGAAGATTAGTAAAGTAAACAACCTTCAGTTGAGAAATAAAAATTAAACTGCGACTAATATAAGCAAGTTTATTAATATGAATAATAATAATGAATATGACCTCAACTTTACCTAATTCGGTAATGTTAAATTTAATGCTTCCATTTCCAGATCTCCAGTTTTCAGTGACTGAGAATTTGCTAAAAGATTTTAAAATATAGATGACAATGATATGCAGCAGCCTGGATGGCAGTGCTATATAACAATATAGGTAACACTCACACACACACACACACACACACACACACAGAGGTACACACACACGGAGGCACACACACACACAGAGGCACACACACACACACACAGAGCCATACACACACAGAGGCACACACACACAGAGGCACACACACACACACACACATTATGTGTGTGTGTGTGTGTAAGAGAGAGAGAGAGACAGAGAGAGACAGACAGACATAGTGTGTATGTGTGCGTGTGCGTGTGCGTGTGCGTGTGTGTGTGTGTGTGTGTGTGTATTGCGTGCATAAAAACGCATGGCTCAGTGGTTAGAGCATGGCTGACAATCGTGAGGTTGTGAGTCCGATTCCCGGACCAAGCTATGTGTTGTGTTCTTGAGCAAGACACTTTATTTCCCGTTGCTTCAGTTTACTCAGCTGTAGAAATGAGTTGCGACGTCTCTGGCACCAAGCTGTATTGGCCTTTGCCTTTCCTTTCGACAACATCGGTGGCGTGGAGAAGGGAGACTGGTATGCATGGGTGATTGCTGGTCTTCCACAAACAACCTTGGCCGGACTTGTGCCTCGGAGGGGAACTTTCTAGGTGCGTGTTGCTAATGACTGTGTGTTTAAGCCGTTAGGTTGTATATATGTATATATAAGCGAATATTGTAATGTTTGTATACATTTGGATGACATGGAAAAACCATCTTAATATACGTAAACAAAATTTTTGGAAGGCATACAAATGTAAAAAATATTCTGAGATATACACAGATTGGAATGAGTCAGACGTACCCATACTTCCATGCAAATTCTTAATTAAAGAAATTATAGGAGAACCGGAGGAATAAACAAAACTAAGATGGGCGCTGAGTATGTCAAAATTGAGGACAGACATCTTTATCGACCAAAGTAAAGAGTATCGATTCAAGACAAAATACGAAACGGTGGACAACGAAATTATCGAAATTATACTTAGGAACAAGAGAAAAAATAAAACATACCTAACCAAACACCACAACCAAAATACAAAGCTCACTAGAGGAAAGATGTTAGTATTGGAAGAAATAATAAACAAAAAAGAATCTATTTTTTAGGGTCAGGACAGTAAATACTAGAGAATGAAAAGTCCGAGAAGAAACAATTGTAAAACAGCTGATAGGATAGACCTTAAAATTATTAATCTGTCAAAAAGAAATATAGACAGTGACGAACTACGGTTTTTGATGAACGGACTAAAATCCACACTTACACCTACAGTCAACCATCAGGAATTGGAGGAAGATATCCAAAACTTTTGTCGGAAACTACAACTTGTGGAGTTTTTACTGATAAAAATAATGAGAATGACGAATCCTTGGCGAAAAATAAATCAAAATTTAACCCGCCAATAGGACGAAATACACATCTAGATCAGTTCATTGACATCCCCTCCAGATTTCCACTGAGGCATAACATCAACGTCAGACCAAACATTTCAAAACTAGAAAAGTCTGCCCTTATACGTCTTAAAAATTACAATACAGTTGTCATCAAACAAGCGGGTAAAGCGGGTGCCATTGTTATAATGGATACGGAATATTACCGGGATCTAGCTGAAGATTATTTGAAGGATACAATGTACTACCATGAGTTACCCTTGAATATTGACCACCAACTCAATTATTTTATCTCCAAACATTATAACTCCCTCACATCTAATGAAAGGACTATATTAATTTTGAGCCGAAATCCAGCAACTTCTATGGCTTACCTAAAACTCATAGGTCAAAAGATATACAAAGCGCTATAAAGGAACAAGGTAGTGAATACATAAAGCTACTACAACCAAAAGACCTTAAACTAAGACCCATTATAGTTGGTCCAGCATGTCCTACACATCATCTGAGCAACATCATTGACGTTATCCTAAAACCACTATGTAGTCACATACCCAGTTTCAGACATTGATTTCCTGTCACATCTGCGTAAACAACGGAGTTCAATTCACTGTTAGTTTTGATGTAACAAACTTATATACCAACATTCCACATGATTTGGGAATTACTACCATAAAATATTGGGTCGAGAAACATAGAGAAGCGATTCCCGGTAGATTTACTGTAACCTTCATACTAGACGCGGTCAGTCTCATCCTCGAAAACAATACATTTCTTTTCAACGCAAAAAAAACTACCTCCAAATTCGAGGCACATCTATAGGGACGCGATTTGCTCCAGTTTTCGCGAACTTAGTATTGAGATACTTGGAACAAATACTAAAAAAAAAAAAAAAAAATTAAGAGAACTACGGCATTATCTTTAGAAGACATATAGAGGATAAATGGAAAAGATACCTCGATGATTGTTTCTTAATTTGGACCAACTCCCTACAAAATCTGGAGCAATTCAGCACCCTCCTCAACAATCTACTCCCTAGTCTCAAATTCACAAGAGAAATGAGAAACACTGAATTACCATTTCTGGGTATAATGGTAATTAAAAGCGACACCACAATCACAAAATCACAAAGTTACAAAACACAAAATCATAAAATTACAAAAGCAGATACAGACCAGTGCCTACATTTCAAATCATACCACCCAACACACACAAAACGCAACATCCTGCACAGTGTAGCCAAAGAAATTTGTACTATAGTAAATGATCCAAATACCAGGAACATACGACTTATAGAACTCAAAGTATTTCTGCTCAAGCAAAATTACCCTCTCCTACTTATAGAAAATAGCATACAACGAGCAAAAGAGATACCTATAGAACAACTTAGGGCAACACGAGAACTCGAACCCATTAACGGAACACAATAGTAACACATAATCCGCATCACCAAAACATTTTTAACATCATCAAACAAATTTACCAACCATAAGATAAAGTGAATAATTAAAAAAAAAAGCATAACTAATCAGACACAACCACACAAACTAAAGAAATTATTAACAAAGGCAAAATTCAACATGAACAAACAGGATAAAGCATTCGCAGTATCCAAGCGTAATAATAATAGTTAATGATGTGGATTAAAAAATATCTTTAATATATAGGCGCTGGAGTGGCTGTGTGGTAAGTAGCATGCTTACCGACCACAAGGTTCCGGGTTTAGTCCCACTACGTGGCACTGAATATTATATACATTCAATTTTAGGAGGTAAAGATATAGATATTATGCCACGGAAACTGTTCTTAAACAAATAATCTGTCTAGATTTTTCACAACTTAAACCCACAGAGTCGTTTGACGTCAACAATAGATGTAGACTGAGATAGAAACAATAGGCTTGGCTATAGCCCAGCAAGCAAACGAACACATTAAACTCAATTATATATTTAGAGATTACCTATTAACACCTTCGGTAATTTCGGTCAACAAGTGACTATCAGCAATAAAGTAACGTAAATTCCTTAACACTATCCTCACCTTAGACAAATGTAACTCTAACAGCAAACTTAATGAGTAATTCAGATATATTAATATAGAACCCTGCCACCATCATAGAGTTTTCAGAAACCTCTTTTAAAGATATCAGTAGAAGACTCTCCAGTTTGTCACTGAATAAAGAAATTTTCGACAGTGTTACATCGTACCACAATATGGCGCTAGAAACTATCGGATTCAGAAACATTATCCCCCATTTACCTTCACCAAAAAAATAAACTCTAAACCCCGCCCCGCAATAGCAAAAGGTAATACTCTCTAATATAACATTCACTTATAACTTTTTCTTAAATGTAATTTGAAATACCTAAAAATTCCTCACCTTAATATAGATTTCCCCATGAGCCACCGGTGCAGATGATTATTTAGTAGAGTTACTGGTGTACCACGGAGATGAAAAACTTAACAGTTTGCTAACGAAATTCATTGAAGTTAACTACCTATGCATAAATACGAATGTATAACCTCGTTAATCAGTCAGCCAACTCCGAAGCAATTATTTATGAGGCAGAAGTCACCGCAGCTAAACTACATTTAAGCACTACACATAAACACTATGGCGTTATAGTGGAAGCAAATTCAAATAAAGACACTTCGACCACATTTATTCTTTCAGCAATATGGGAAACAAGGATGCGCTAAAATTATCCATTTATGTTTGAACTTTGATAGATCGCATTCAACATCAAGCGGAGGATGTTCAAAAGATGTAAACTATATAGAAATGATATAAAAACCAACGGGTTCTATGCAGCTAAAAAGTGCTTCATGTTCATGTTGTAGAATTAATGAGGTCAATCCGGATATTCTAGAATCTTGAAACCGCACAGTAAATTTAGGAAAGACTAAAACATTAGGAAGTAGGAAAGACTACAAGTCTATGCTCGATATGTAAAAGAGAAGCATGTAGGAATTCAATACGAAGTACAAAGTGTAAACAATGGACGCACAAAAGATGTATAGGGATCACAAGTAGGCTAACAGAGAAGACAGACTTCAAGTGCACCAGATGCTCAGAGAGAACACTAAGAGCATATATGAAATATACTGTTTCAAATGCTGAAGCGGCTCTCTAGGAATAGTTGATAGTTTCTGTTACCTTGGTGATATAATTAGTTTCGGGAGTGGATGTCCCTGAAAGCATGTTAGCCACAATAGGAACGGGATGGAAGAAGTTCAGGAATTTGTTATGTCTGCGAGCAACAAAGGGCCTCTTCTTCAGAGTGAAGGCTAGATTGTATGGTGCTTGTGCATGACAAGTGATGTAGTGAGGTGTGGACCTTGAATGCAAAGGATTTGCTATGCCTATAAAGTAATTAAACGAGACATATTCCGCTGGATGAGTAATATGAGTGTGCAGTAACGACAGAGTAGAAATGAGATAAGAGAAAAACTAAGCTTAAGAGGAGTTAGATGTAATGTATAAGAGAGAAGACTACACTGTTATGAGTACGTGATAAGTGTGTAGGAAGTTTGCTGTATAAAGTAGACTTACACGTTGAAAATGAATGGAGTCTGTAGAAGAGAAACCACAGGATGTTGCACCGTAGAGATGACAAAGTAGCGTGTGGATGGGCGACTCTCATTACTCGAAAATCCTGCCCACTAGTGTAGTCATGGTGAAACAAACGCTAAAATTGACAGATACGAAGACAGACATCCACACCACGTGTACCGAGATGCAATTCGAAAAGCTCGCCTCTTACATAGATATATAAGAGTGAACAACTCTATGTACTATGTAGCGTGAGGCATTTATGTATAGTAATGCGCTTAACATAAATAAATAAATATATATATATATATATATATATATATA
>NC_068986.1:84379424-84386033 GCF_001194135.2 Octopus bimaculoides | reverse complement strand
ATATATAGATAGATAGATAGATAGATAGATAGATAGACAGACAGACAGATAGATAGATAGATAGATAGATAGATAGATACATACATACATACATACATACATACATACATACAACCATACATACATACATACACACATGCAGACGTACAGACATACATGCATACATACATACATACATACATTCATGCATACATACATACATACATACATACATACATATACCCAAGAGGGATGAAATGAAGAATCGATGGCTGACGGATACGAACTCCTTAAAATATTTAGTTCATTTTCTTATATATTCTGACCATGCAAATCACACTATTCTAAAAGAAGCGGTATCGGATTTTATGACATTCATGCTTTTCCTTATAAATGTGACGCATTATCGTAAATTGAAATGGATTAAGTCGGGGATCGAAACCGCTTTCCTTTGATGAACTTCCACCGCCCCGACCACAAAACTTCGATGTAACGTAACTCCACTATGACGTCATTATATGACATTGTTCGTCGTTAGCAATGCAGTGGTATTGATTGCGGAGCTGTAGTGGTAGCAACAATACCACTCACACTATAGTGGTATGTTGCCTGCTGTGTCAGTCGAAACCACCGTGTTAGTATCGACTGTTATTGACTTACTGGCAAACAAGAAACTCCCCTTGAAATAAGAATAAAGAATAAAGGAAAATGAAATTATGGAAATGAAAATATTTGCGTGTAATTTGATGAATCGACATATTGAAAGCGTGAGTAAACTGAGACACAAGCGGAGTAAATATACTGATCTATGACGTAAAACTGGTTGAACCTTAATGTAAATTTTTATTAGATCATCATCATCATAATCATCATAATCATTATCATCATCATCATCATCATCATCATCAACAACACCATCAACATCATCGTCATTATTATTATTATTATTATTATTATTATTATCATTATTATTATTAAGGCGGCGAACTGGTACAGTCATTAGCACGCTGGACAAAATGTTTCGTGGCATTTCTTCCGGTTTTACGTTTTGAGCTCTAATTCCACCAAGGTCGACTTTGTCTTTCATATTGTCGGGGTCGATGATATAAGTGCCAGTTGAGCACTGGAGTTGATGTAATCGACGAGCCCCACTCACCGCAAATTTCTGGCCTTTTGCTCATAGTAGAAAGAATATTATTATCACCATCATCATCATCATTATTGTTATTATTATTATTATTATTATTATTATTATTATTATTATTATTATTATTATTATTATTTTAACTCTGGTTCTGTTAGAAGTCCTGGAATCTTGCATGAGTAGAGGCTTGCTTGATGTAATCTGCGGTATCATATTGTTTTCTTCAAATAATATTAAGTCAGGGATCGAAACCGCTTTCCTTTGATAAGGAGGTAAACACCTTTACCGGACACTCTATTCCCATTTCTTTTATACTCCTCTTAATATCTGTTTGCTACAGTCCTCAAGGCTCCAACCATAATTGGCACTATTTTCAATTTCTTCTTCTTCCACAGCAAGGCTATCTCGTATTTAAGGGTTAAATGGACATGCAATATGAATTATAGAGCACGTATAGTTTACTTCGTCCACCACGAATAGGTCGGTTTCTTGTACCGAAACACCTGGACTGTCTAAATTGGGAAATCCCACAAGGTTTTGCAAGTCTCTGATTCATTTAATCTGTGCTTTGTGATCATACCACATCTTCTTACCTCCCTTTGAGCCCCACTTTCCGCATAATTTCCACCACAGAACTTTTGCTAACTGATCAGGTCATCAAAACTGATATTGGTTTTGAGAAAGTCTAGAACATTGATTCTCAATATGAGCAGTCGTTTTATCAAATCCATTGCAAATTCGGCACAATGGAGACATTTGCTCGTTTTTAAAACTGGCCTTCCAATTTGCGACCGAAGTTTGGTCATGCACTGCAAGTATAGTGCTCTCAGACCCCTTTTTAGATGTTTCTTTTTTTAACCAGACTCATCTATGTAATTTAGCAACTTCAGTTGTGGAGACGTGACTACACGTAATTGATTATGTAGTTTGTTGTTAGGCCCTTCTTGGTTTTCTTGGTTTGTTCTTTTTTCCCCTCTGATCTCAGTATACCCTCTTCTCGAACTGCCACTAGCAAGGTTTTCTCACTGTGGGTTAGTTATCCCAGCAAGTTGTTTATTATTATTCAGTAGTTTTATTTTTATAATGTGCTTTCCCTTCACTACCGAGCGCAGCTCTGTGTGCCTTGGGTATATGCTGTGGTTTGCTGTGATGCTCTTATGGTTACTGTATTGAAAGTGTTTTGCGAAGGATGTGTGCAGTGCCCAGTAGTGCAATTTTCTGTAATATATATTTGTAAGTCCTGGTGTGTTTGTTATGTATTTGTTTGAATATTTTTTATCATACCTAATGTGCCCACTATGATAGGAATTGTTTCTGTTTTTAGATTCCACATTCGAGTTACCTCTATTTCCAGGTCTTTGTATTTTCAAAGTTTCTCCATTTCTTTTAGAGAAACGCTGTCATCTGCTGGTATTGATACATCAATTAGAAAGCATTTTTTTCTTCATGATCTGCCAACTAAATCTGGCCTATTAGTCTTAATTTCTCTATCTGTGTGTATTGACATATCCCAGAGTATGGTTGCTTTCTCGTTTTCTGTGACCTTTTCTGGCGTGTGCTTATACCATCTTTTTTCTGTTGTAATTCCATAGTATTGGCATAGCTTCCAGTATGTAGGTACCAACTCTGTCGTGTATATGAATATATTCCCTCTTAGTCAGGACTGGGCAAGAGGAGTAGGGGCCGAAACCGGACGTGGTTCCTCCTGATGATGTCTTCAGCTAGCTGGATCCTAATCCACCAAGGGAAGGTATGTCGGAAGAAAGTAATTCAACAACGCGGGTTGATGAACCGTAAGACGTGTGGCCAGAACCTCCTGGAAAATAACCATAGCGAGGGACATTCCACAGTTGAATTAGAACAGTCACAAACAGTGAAAGAAGACATACACCCAACACCAGAGCTGAAGACACCTCCGAAAGGGGGTGGCCCCGCCACGTCAAAACGGTAGAGGAGTAGGGGCCGAAACCGGACGCGGTTCCTCCTGATGATGTCTTGAGCTAACTGGATCCTATAAAGGAGCTGTTTTGGTAGCAGACCACGAAACATGGTTGAAATTCCTTTTTCCTATTGTTTCTTGTCCATCTCCACATATTCTGCAGTTACTTGTTATACTTCTTTTCATTATATGTTTTTGGTAATTTCTGGTGAGGAGGCTTTGGTCTTGTACTGCAATTAAAAATCCTTCAATCTCTGCTTTGTGTCCTGAGCTTCTCAACCATTGCTGGGATTTTTCTATGTCTATCTCTTTTGCATTTATTTTAGCTCAGTGTTTGCCATGAAGGGGCTTTTCTTGCCATCGTTTTATCATGGTGCGTTGCTGTTCTAGTTTTAGTTTAGATTTCATTTGTTGTTTCTTCTTTTTCTTCATATTTGTTAGGTAGTTTGACTTCTTGTTTGTATTTGTCAGCTTCCTTAAATACTGAAAACAGTTTTTTGTTTTGCTTGTGTTTTATGGCTATTTGTATTAGTTTTCCTTGCTTCTGAAGTAGGTATTTTTGCAGTCCTATGGTGGTTATTTTATAATAGTTTTTCAGCTGTGTAAGGCCTCTACCACATTTTATACGTTGTATATACAGCCTTTTTATGTCAGATTTTGAGTGGTGTATCCTAGATCCTGTCATCATTTTTCTTGTTTTCTTGTCTATTTTGGTTAGTTCATTTAGTGTCCAGTTAAAGATATTGTAGCTGTAACTTATAACTGGAACGGCTAGACTGTTAATACCTATTATTTTGTTTTGTCATTGAGCTGTTTTCAGTATTGATCTAACTCGTCTATAGTATTCTTTCTTTATTTTCTTTTTCATTTGTGTGTGTTGTATCATATTTAGTTCATTGATTCCTAAATATTTGTGTCTGGCTTTGGTCTAATTCTCTTAATTCTTTGGCTCTATCTAGTGTGATGTTGCTACTCTTAACTAGTTTTCCTCTTTTCAAGGTTGCTTTGGCACATTTTTCTAAGCCAAATTTCATATCTATTTCTTTGGTAAATCCATCTACTGTTGTTGTTGTTGTTGTTGTTGTCGTCGTTGTTATTTATCATCATCATCATCATCATCATCATCATCATCATCATCATCATCATCATCATCATCATCATCATCATCATCATCATCATCATCATCATCATCATCATCATCATCATCATCAAGGCGGCAAGCTAGCAGAATAGTTTGCACGTTGTGCAAAATGCTTAGCTGCATCGACCTTCATCCTTTCGTGTTCGGTAAAATAAGTACCAAATGAGCACTGGGGTCGATGCAACCCACTAGCTCCCTTCCACAGAACTCCAGGTCTTATTATTTTTATTATTAAGGCGGCCAGCTAGCAGAATCATTAGCACGCGAGACAAAATGATTAGCGCCATTTCGTCCGTCTTTACAGTCTGAGTTGAAATTCTGCCAAGAACCAAGGTCAAGCACAGAAGTCGATGTAATCGAATTACCCCCCCCCCCCGAAATTGCTGGCCTTGTGCCAAAATTTAAAACCGTTATTATCATGCCAGTAGTAGTAAACAAAAGAGATCTTTGTAATAACTTTTCTAACCGTTTAATTTGATAGTTTTCCACTAAAAACGTTGGCACTTCATGACAATACTTTCCTTTGTAGCTTACATATATATGCAGCATCTTAAACATCTGGTACTTCGACAGCATCTCAAACGAACTGATTCGTTAAACAATCTAGCATAACATTGGCTTCCATGAAGAAAACTTCGCAACTGTGAAGAAAAGAAAGATCCAGTGACCTTGCACAGGCCATTCTTCAAGGAAAGAAGGAGGGACAAACAGAAGAAAATATGGGTCGAAGAATGAACCGGTGAATCATTTGCGGAAAGTCGAGTTCTGGCAGATAACCGTGATAAATGGAGAAAATTGTGCGTAATTTATCCCAATGGTGCCTGGTCGATCGACCGACTCCCTTCGTGACAAAGGTCTATGTAGTAATAAGGGAGACAACAACTGCCGCAAGAACTATAGCAGTGGCCACAACAGTAGTTAGCACCACCGTAACCACACAAATATAGCCATGACAAAATCTGAAATAGCGTATTTCAATTGTCTGGCTTGACTAGTGTTAAACAAAAACGAGTGTTGGGGCAAAGAAACAACAACGACAACAACAACAACAACAACAACAACAACAACAACAACATTAACAGCAATATCAAGGTACTCTGATAATAATAATAACGTTTCAAATTTTAGAACAGGTCCAGCAATTATTCACATTATTTACATTTGACGGATATTTGTCCTCATCTTGTTTGTTAACACAACGTTTCGGCTGATATACCCTCCAGCCTTCATCAGGTGTCTTGAGGAAATTTCGAACCCCAAGACACCTGATGAAGGCTGGAGAGTATATCAGCCGAAACGTTGTGTTAGCAACAAAGATGAGGACAAATATCCGTCAAATGTAAATAATGTAAATAATGTACATAATTACTCATCTCTTAAATATAGAACTGTAGGTCTAGCAATTTTAGGAGGAGGGGCTAGTTTATTGCATCGACCCCAGTACTTGATAGGTATTTATTTTATCGATTTTGAAAGGATGAAAGGTAAAGTAGACATCTGTGGTACTTGAACTCAGAAAATAAAAAAGACCGAACGAAAGTCACCAAACACTTTATCCGACATACTAACGTTTCTATCGAGTTTCAAATTTTGGTACAAAGCCAACAATTTTACATCGACCTCAATACTTGACGATGAAACGTAAAGTTGACTCCGGCGGGATTTGAACTAAATAATGGTGATGATGGTGATGATGATGGTGGTGATGATGATGATGATGATGATGAAGAGGAGGAGGAGGAGGAGGAGGAGGAGGAGGAAGAGGAGAAGGAGGAGGAAGAGGAGAAGGAGGAGGAAGAGGAGGAAGTGGAGGAGGAGGAGGGTCATGATGATGATGATGAGGAGGAGGAGGAGGAGGGTCATGATGATGATGATGGTGGTGATCCTTTCTTCTATAGGCATAAGGCCTGAAATTTGGGTAGGAAGGGCCAAGTCGATTACGCCGACCCCAGTGCTCAAGTGGTACTTACGTTATCGAAAGGATGAAAGATGAAGTTGACCTCGGCAGTTTTTTAATTCAAAACATAAAAATGAAGCTGGATGAAATGCTGTTAAGCATTTCGTCCGGCGCTATGGTGATCCTGCCAGCTCGACACCTTTTTAATGATCATAATAATGATAATGATAATTAATATTGAGAATTGAACCAAAAATAAGCTTTCATTGTGTTTAGCATTTGGATGCTAGTCAGAACTGGTTATGCATCTTATTCCTGGAAAGGTAGAAGAGGGAAGACTGCTTAGCAGGAACAAGGAAATCATACTGATACCATAGTTGGCACGAAGCAAATAAAGAATGGAAGCAGTTATTTGTATGTGCCTCTGAAGAATAATTTAACATAAGGTTAAAAATATACATGCGCGCGCGTGTGCGTATATATATATATATATATATATATATATATAT
>NC_068986.1:84374275-84378587 GCF_001194135.2 Octopus bimaculoides | reverse complement strand
CCTTGAAGGTGAAAGCAGTTTTAGATTAATTATGAGGTACAGCTTACAAATATGACGTCAAATATTGTCTAACACGTCAGTTGTTGTCACTAAAGACTATGAGCAAATCAATTTGCTTGTGTGTCAGTGTGTGTGTGTGTGTGTGTGTGTGTGTGTGTGTGTGAGAGAGAGAGAGAGAGAGAGAGAGAGAGTGTGTGTGTGTGTGACTGTGTTTGTCTGTGTGTGTGTGTCTGTGCCTGTGTCATAAGTTCTAAATAGTGATCAGTCCGGTCGCTAATAAAATGACGAGACTTTAAGTATGGGACTTCTCGGGGAGTTTGTAAATATGTGGTTGAGTTGATGTGTGCATATGCATAGATTTATCCAGCTGCATTTATGTTCTATATGAACATGTCCTTTTAGTACTTAACTGTTTATGTATGTATGTGTGTGTACAACATTACGTTTCACGTGTGTCTTTGTACATACACACAACCAAGTATGTGCATATATTCATGCACGTATGTATATAATGCATGTATGTATGTATGTATGTATGTATGTATGGATGGATGGATGGATATATGTACGTATGAATGTATGTATGTATGTATATCATTGTTCAGTTTTATCTCAAGGTTTCTTGTGAATAGAGAAAGAACCGGTTTCTAACCTAGATCCAAGGCCCCTTCATTGGAATTTCAACAACATCGACAAGGTATTTTTGTGCGTATGCATGCATGTATGTATGTATGTATGTATGTATGTATGTGTGTATGAATGTATGTATGTATGTATGTATGTATGTATGTAAGTACGTATGTATGCATGTAGGTATGTATGTATGTGCGCAAATTTGTATGTTTTGTTTTACGTATGTGTTCTCATGCATATAGTTGCATATCTAGACATGATTATATATATTTAAATCATAAACGTCTGGGAAGTTTTACAGATTTTTACATTTCCAATGACGGATTGGATCAGTAGTCTTCAAATTAGCTTTCTCCTTTCTGATTTTGAGAAACCTAATTTCTCAAGATTGGTATTTAGGTAGTGTGTTACATATCCCAATGCCCCAATAATTACAGGTATAAACTTGAACTTGTAATCTGGATAGAGTAACTGCAGATTTCTCAATAGTACAGCGCAGGCATTCTCTTTTTTACTTTATATTAACATCCGTTGGCCAGCCAATTTCCACAACTATACAGAGTTTCACTTGTTTATCCCAAATCATTATATCTGGTCTGTTGTGCTTACGTTTTTTCCAGGTTTTCCCTGGGACATTCCACCAGTACTACTTTTTATTATGAGTGGCTCTGCCTCTGCATGTATGTGCGTATACATGTAAGTATGCATGCCTATAGTAATGTAAGAGTTGTCAAGTATATTAAACTGTCAACTTTTGATAAAATAAGCATGCGTACACATACCCTAATTTGTTTGTCATCATTTTATATAAGATGTTTTGTAGTTTATGTGGAGTAGGGGACCCTAAAGTCAGTAAAGGAATACTTATTATTGTTGTTGTTGTCGTTGACGTTGCTGTTGTTGTTCAACATTTGGTTGTTTCAGGTAAATTTCTACTACATCACCTGCTGCACCTCCATATTACAAAGGTGTGAGCAGCATTGTATGTTCTTTTTGATGTTGGGGGAGTGCAAACTATTCCCGGTATTGTATTGCGTCAGTTTCTTTTATTATGGGGTCTGGTGAAGTCTTTTGTTGTATTAATGCTTGTGCTGCGTGTAGTGTGAGTGTGCGTGCGTTGGGTATTTGGTCTGGTGGTGGCTGTTTATCTTATTGGATACTTGCTATATAGAGTGTCTTGTGTTTCTCGATTGTTCTGTTTAAATTATATTATTGAATTGATAGTGTTTGCGTAGAAAGTGGGTTATTATTATTATTATTATTATTAAATATTATTATTATTATTATTATTATTATTATTATTATTATTATTATTATTATTATTATTATTGTTGTTGTTGTTGTTGTTGTTGTTCAGTAGTTTTATTTTTATAACGTGCTTTCACTTCACTACCGAGCGCAGCTCTGTGTGCCTTGGGTATGTGATGTGGTTTGTTGTGATGCTCTTATTATTATTATTATTATTATTATTATTATTATTATTATTATTATTATTATTATCATTATTATTGTATTTGAATACTTTTCCGTTATTCCAAAACGTGAGCTTAAACCAATTACTGAAATGGACTAATACCATGGATTTAGATATAGCAAGGAAATGGCGATGTACTAAATGATTTGAAAATTGCCTCTTCGTTGGGAAAAGAACAAAGAACCAAAGTTAACTGTCAGCGAGTTTTAAAGAAAAGAGAAGGTAATTTCAAGGAAGTTCGAATATATTTCACAAAAGATTGAACTTCCATGTTTAGGAGGAAAACTTAATCTTTGTTAACAGGCAAGGTATCAGCTGCAGACATATTTTGATTATTTTAGACCAATCTTCTGAAGCCTTCTTTTATTAGTGAACAGAGATTTTTACAATAAAAATGTTATGATGAGTTTTGGCCATTATAATTTTAATAAATATGAATGTAAGCTAAGGGAATTAAAATAAACTAGGATCAATTACATGAGTCTACGTAATTCAGGAAGGTAAGGATAGATTAGATTACGAGTGAAAGATATTCTAATTAAGCTGAAACTTATCTTCAAGGGAAAGAGTTAAAACCGATTTAGAATATTTTGTTATTGAACATTTATTTTGCAAGGTGACATTCCGAAGAACTCATTAGCCTGAAGTCAGTCACCAATACACTCTAAGCCTGCTCTCAAATGTACTAATTAAATTCTGCATTTTAGGATTGAAAACTTAAATTACAAGATGACCTGAAATCACTCACCAATACACTATAAGTCCTGGTCCACAGACCTGATGGCTCAACTACAATTTATTATTGAACTCTTAAATTGTAAGATGAGATTCTATAGAACTGATTAGCCTAAGTTCACTCAACAATAAACTCTAAGCCATAACTCAAAGATGTGTTGACTTCACACTATACATTTATTACTTCCACAACTGTGACCTCTCAGAGTTGTCTGGTATCGTCTCCTCTTCTCATCACATTAGACTCCGTCAAACCACTTCAAATCTTTCTTTTAGAACTTCAATTCTTTTGTAATTCCTCCTAACACTACTTATGTATTGCCTGTATCAGCTTGAAATTATTGAATAGGTACATTAACTGTGTCAATCTCAATGGTTTTAGAAACCCTGCAATGATATAGACGCGGCTACTGTCTCCAGATAAAAATATTCATAAATATATAAATTAATTCCAACACTGACGTGAATTAGTGTTTGCTTCGCTCGTTACTGTGCATAATAGGCCCGGGTATATAGCATATAAGTAGAGTAATGATTATATGTGTTTATATTTCATAGTATATAGAGGTTAGATATACATAATATACGTAAGTACTGGAGTTATGCTTGGTGAGGCCGTAAGTTACAAATAGCTTGAAGGCCCTTTGTTAAGAATTACACCGGAAAATCACACAGAAATTGAAAGCTTAAGCCTTTTAATTATTTTGAGATCTTTGTGGGTTGTGAAATTCTGATCTAGAGCTTGTTTAGTTTGTGTCTAAATTTGGGCACTTTATACAGACTAGAATATACATCATAGAGATGTGTAGAGTATAGAGTAGAACGAGCGTTATGTACGGTGTAAGCAATATACACTATGCAATATAGTGTTTAAACAGCTTACATACAGGGCATCGAATTGGAGGAGTCGCTACAGCGTCGCATAAAATACTTTGTAGTATTCGTACGATTCTATCCATTCTGAGTTCAAATTCCATCGAGATCAACTTTGCTTTCCACCACATCGGAATCGATAAAAATAAAGTACCAATTCAGAATTGCTACATCGTCGTACAGGTTGGTTTGCGGTATCCATTCTGGGTATGCGCACTCTGAAATAAAATCTCGCCTTCTAACCTTAAACAAAGACAATGGTGATACTTCTACGACGAATTGCAATAGAATCGACCATGGAAAACTAATCAAGGCATAGATGTTACCCCTCGTTCAGTCGGCAGATCGGCTGCAATGACCACATCACAGACAGGTGTATATGCAGAGAGCCAGTAAAATTGTGTGTGTGTGTGTGTGTGTTCTGTATTTCATAACTAGTAACACTCCCGTACAGTGGTCGACTAAACGCTACACTGGAAGCTGACTGGATAATGATAATCTACGTGAAGGTCTAACTCATACAGTAGTAGTCGTACACACACATATGCACGCACACACACACACACACGCACATACACACACACACGCACAATATAT
>NC_068986.1:84371790-84374201 GCF_001194135.2 Octopus bimaculoides | reverse complement strand
TATATATATATATATATTATTTCATAGCAAGCAAAACCTCGGAAGTGGTAAATATCCAAGTGAGGTGTATATCACAGGCTACCCGTCAGGTCAAGGGTAGCTTCACTGGATGAAAGTTTACATTCTTATTCGCATACCCGGCAACCCTTGTCGCCTACTATGAAGTATAAAAAGAACTTTTTTCAGTTTGTACTTCGTTACGTTAAGAAGAGTGTAAGCAATATACTATGCAATATAGTGTTTAAACAGTTTACATACATACATTCATACATACATACATACATACATATACACACACACAAATATGTATGTATGTATGTATGTATGTATGTATGTATGCATGTCTCTTCTATTTTTTAATTATTATAAATCTTCCACTGAAGATGGAGCCGGTTTCCAACAAAGATATAAGACTTCATTTTGGGATGTAGTTATCACAGAAAATTCACATTTGGAACTTCAGAAGTCTTGCATATTTCTATTGTTCTACTCACAGATTGAACTTGTAATATACGAATCAGCCGGTCAATTTCTCCCTCTGGAAATCCCAGTTTATCCAGATTCTCCTTTAAGCATTTACTAACAAAACCTAGTGCTCCAATTATTGTTGGTATGAATATGAATTCATAGTCTGGATATAGAAGCTGGAGATTTCGACATTTTAGGACAGCTGCTAATCACATGCGTAATGTCCTCCACAGAAACATGACATAGCCTACACACACAGTTGAACCTTGGGATTACAAGAGCGTCACTGTCTCTCTTGTTCACCAGGTATTTTGTGGCAATCTCCTGTTCCTGGATTGCAAACGCATAGCTTTCAAAGTGTCTTGTGATGTAGTGGTCTTGTATCCAAGAGAAGCTGCGCTTTGTGTCAATTCTACTGTCTTCTTCAAACTTCCGGTCATTTTTTTTTTTTGTATGCTGAGTGCTTTCCATCCATGTCTTCTCTGAGGTAAGAGAGCCCTGTTGTTTGGGGGCTGTATAGGAGATCATCAGGAAGAGAGTGTTTCTTGGGAGGTTCACTGCCAACTCGTACAATGTTGCTCATTTCACTTTTCAGGACTGCATTAATATATTTATTTTTGCTGCTGCTGTTTAGCAGGTGCTGCCTGAGTGACACCATACGGCATTCGAAGGCCGTCTGCACTGATCGCAGACCTCTACCACCTTCATATCTTCTTATGTAAAGCCTGTCAACAACACTGTTTCTGTGGAAGTTCCCAGTTGTTGTCAGGATTTTGCGGGTTTTGATATCTATGGAGTGGATTTCCTCTACAGACCAATCAAGTATCTCAAATGTTGAGATCAGCACTGGTACTTCAAATGCATTGTGAGATATTGTTTTATTGTAAGATATTGTGGGATATTGTTTTGTTGCCATATTTTCCTAAGTCTGGTGTAATATTCTCAGGTCGCTCTATCTTTATTCACAGTGCGTTCATATGATACATTTTCGTCTATGCGTGATTACATGTAACATTCTATGTATGTATGTATGTATGTATGTATGTATGTATGTATGTATGTATGTATGCATGTATGTATGTATGTATGCATGCATGTATGCATGCATGCATGTATGTATGTATGTATGTATGTATGTATGTATGTATGTAAGAAAGAGATGGCAAAGGAATAAGTAATTATCTTATGAACTTCAACTATTACCAACGTATTTGTTTTTCCAAATAAATTGAGCTTCATGTTTGAAGCTCTGATGAAACAGTGAGGTGTTACTCAGGCACTCAAATATATCTTATAGTGGAAACAGCTGTAAGCTAATGAAGTTCATTAGAGAATAGTTTATTTCTTTGACATCTGTACATGACTAACCTTTCATTCAAAGTATATGCATAGTAAATTCTACACTAGGTTATGAATATCGCAATGCCTAAGTGAAATGTGTACGTATGTTTGTATATATGTATACATACATACATACATACATACATACATACATGCATGTATGCATACGTACATACATACATACATATATACATACATACATACATACACAAACATACACACACACACTCCAAAGAGTGTAGTGCGTATAGAGCAGTGTTTCCCAACCTTTTTTCCCGGCGCCCCACTTTTTCATAGCAAAAGTTTTTACGCCCCACCTTTTCCCATGTCCACTCACATTTACAAGTACATGTGGGCCTACTTACAATTGAAAAAAATCAAAAATTAAAAAATTGTATTCAAAATACAAAAAAATAGCTTGAGAATTGAAACAACAGGCACTGAGAGTGCATAACACCCAATAAATCGATAAAATTATTACGATTTCTCATGTTTTTAAAAAATGTCAATTTATAAAGAATAAAGAAACACGTTTTTTCAGTTCAATTATTTGACGGTCAGCTCGACTAATTTAGTGAGAACCCTGTGCCTGATGCATACAG
>NC_068986.1:84362206-84370192 GCF_001194135.2 Octopus bimaculoides | reverse complement strand
TCTAAATTAGAATTATTAGGATGTCTTACCTTTAAGTGCGCTTCCAGCCTACCTGCCTTCATTGACTCATTGCTCATCGTCTGATTACATAATAAGCAAAACGGTTTACGCTCATCATGCTCATCAGGAATGAATCCAAACTTCAAAAACTCCACCGCGTATTGACGAGTCTTCTTGTTTGGTTTGCTCATTTTCAATAGGGCTAACAAAAAATATTAAAATTGAAAGGTACAGTATTGAAAGTCTCGGGAGATGACACAAATCCAAGAAAGCGATGGAGACGATGAATTTTGCAGTGTGAAAAGAAAGTGATTCGTGGAAACAACCGGCAGAATATTTAGTATTTAGAACGCCTATGTGAGATACACACCAGAGTTATGTTGTGCATGTAGAGTATATAGCCAAAGGGTTATAATAATATTTAGAGTAGCTATTAATGTGATATACACTCGAGGGGTATGTACGATGTATACATCATACATCCAATATATCCCTCTGGTGCATAGAAGATGTAGTACTGGATCTCATGTATAAACTTTAAAGATTAATGATGTGTGTATGTGCTTATGTGAGTGATATACTCTCCCGAGCTGTGCATGGTATTTGTATGTTTTTATGTGTGTCCTATATAGCACACAAGTATGTTGGATATTTTATGAGTTTGTTTATATCATACGATATTATGTGGGTGTCTATTTATAATATATATCTCTACCACCTCTCTTTCTCGCGTAGTATATCTATCTATCTATCTATCTATCTATCTATCTATCTATTTATCTCTCCCACTCTCTCTCTATATATATATGTATGTATGCACACACACACACACACACACACACACACACACACACACACACATATATATATATATATAGATAGATAGATAGATAATGCTTCATTTCATTTACACAACGGGTGAAGTGCTTGTATGTGCACCTCTTTCTCTCTCTATCTCTCTCTCCATATATATATATATATATATATATATATATATATGTGTGTGTGTGTGTGTGTGTGTGTGTGTGTGTGTGTGTATATATATATATATATATATATATATATATATATATATATGCGCATGCATATGTACACTATGTAATCCATGGATATATGTGTTTATAATTGTGCATACCTGTATGTGTATTTGTGTCTGTTTGTTTATTCGTATGCGTGTATGTAGGTATGTGTGTGAGTGTATGTGCGCACGCGCGTACGCATGTGTGTCAGTGTGTATGAGCGTTGATATTGTAGGTGTGTG
The DNA here is from genome assembly GCF_001194135.2 of Octopus bimaculoides. Taxonomy (NCBI): domain Eukaryota; kingdom Metazoa; phylum Mollusca; class Cephalopoda; order Octopoda; family Octopodidae; genus Octopus; species Octopus bimaculoides. Next base: position 84,368,931 of record NC_068986.1, on the reverse strand, counting down.
TATTACTTTGATAATATCTATTTGTACTTTTATATTTATGGCATGAAATATTTTATCAGTGAACGTATAGGCACGCGCACATGCGTGTGTATTTATGTGCGTGCAGGAGTGTGTGTATGTATGTATGAGTGCATGTGAGTGTATATGTGTATTTATAGTGTATATATTTATAGATGCAAAAGTCATATGTAGGAATGTGTGTATATATGTATGAGTGCATGTGAGTGTATATGTGTATTTATAGTGTATATATTTATAGATGCAAAAGTCATATGTATATATAAATAAATATGTATTTACATATGTGTATATGTGTGCGTGTGTCTCTGTTTCTGTGTGTGTATGTGTCTGTGTGTGTGTGCGCGCGTGAACGCGCAACAGTGTATATGTTACTATGTGCGTGTGTACAAGTGTGTATATGTGCGCACGCGTAATTGTAAAAATAAGCTAGAGAAAGACAAACAGGCGTTCACACAGAAATCTATTTCAGATGTTATCGTGAATATGAAATGTAAATAAAACCGGGTGAATACACGCATACATACACGCACACGCACACATACGAACGTACGCACACACACATACACACACACGCACACAAACACACACACATATATACCTATATATATGTGTGCGTGTGTGTGTGTGCGTGTGTGTATGTACATCTGTTTAGAAATGTATATATATGTATGTAAGTATATATATGTACATATAATACGCACACATCTATTTATATATATACATACATATATATATATATATACATATATATATATATATATATAATCAAAACATCATAAAGAAGAGAGGTGAATTATACATCTTGAAAAATTATTTATTACAAAATTATTCCAATCCGACACGTGTTTTGCTGAATAAGTGTCCTAGTGTCCTTTGATGTAACATTTATGTGTATTTAGTCGATTCAGTTGCAGAAAGTATTCATCGAAGGTAAACATTCCTATACAGCTTTGCTCAAGCTTTTACCTATTCGGGTGAGTGAAGCGAACTACGTTCGAAGTATTAGATAGTCTTCTTTAAATATATTCTGGCTGAGGGATCATAAAACCTCGAAGTGCATAATAGCAGAATTTGTGCTGAAATATGATGTTAATATAATTTTGGTATCATTTAAACTTAGAATGACCCTTTTATACATTAAGAGAACTGATTTTTATATACACTTAATAGTAGAAAACATTTAATTAGGTCAGGATTCATTCCCATTCCTAACCAAACATAATGAGGATAATACGATACGATATAAGATAAATAGACAGATTTAAAACGAAGCAAAAGGAAGAGGAAATATATATTGTTTCAGTTTAGGTAATCGGACCCGATCATAGTAATAAAGTTTTATAAGTTTTTGAGTATTAGAAGTCTAGTTGAGATGAATAAAGTAAGTTCACATTCTAGCTATATTTTTCTTGAATTCACAAAATAAAAAGAGAATAAATGAATAAAGAAATATAACTATTGCGTAATCCTATGTAATAATCAGAAATAACATCAGCTGTTACTGTGTATTTATAAACTAAATTTTTCTTGAGGTTTGCCCTTCAAGTGGACATACTAATTTGCTCTTACAGTTACAATAATGCTTATTTATAGTAGCATTATGCTTGTTACTGGCAGAAGTTTTATGTACTCTGTCTATAGCATTATGTATTACTTTGTGGATATTAATAGTTTCAGTGTAGATTAGATTAGGTGTGATATTGGATTCCTTACTTGGTTCATTTAAGTCATGAATGTGGTTGGGTTCAGCTACCTCCCTTACACTCTCTTCTGCTGGTTTCTATTGCTTTCACTACTACTGTTCATTATCCGCTGAAATCATTTATGTTATGTTCCACTTTACCCGTATAGTTACTATTATTACTAGTCATATTATAACTACTTGCATTAGTTTTATTATTTGTATATACTATGTTCTTATTATTCTCTTTAAATTGTGCGCTGAAATAATTTAGGCTAGGTTTCTATTTGCCGAAAAGGCAAACCTAGTCGTGTGCCGATTAAAGATCTAGCTGTATTTGCTAGATGGTAGAAAGTGTCTATCAAATGTAGCGAAAAATTTTGCGGGTATATTTGTGGCTAAGATCCGAAGGTTGCGTTATACCATAATATATGTCTAGATCTAGCTTTTCTTTTACTGGAAGATATGACCACTGTTTTTGTCAACCGCCTCATTTTTATGTCTATTGTATAATTTCTTGAATAAATCTATAAACACGTTTATTATGGGCTTATTTAAAATTATATCATTACATCACTAATCAGTATAGGACTATTCTTATTGTTGTGATGTTCGGCACTATGACAAGAAATCTCATTATCCTTGTCCAGTTATTTTGTGTTTACTGTTTTTATTACCTATATCTATTTTATTCATAAAATTAAGCTTATTCATGTTCCTTTTAATTCCATCTTTATTATTTTTAAATAGCTCTTCGTTAGCAGGTATTCTATATAAACAATTAAAAAAATTTTTTAACAATAGAGCTAGTCATAGTTTTAGGATGATTTGAAGTTTTGCTAATGTATTGGGCTGAGGAATAATTCATAAACGTTTCTTTTTTCAAATTTAAAAATGCACGTAGAAATAAAACGCATTGGCAAAATGTTTTGTTATGTGTTTTAACTTTTTAATTTTATTGACTTTTGTGTATTTTTAGATCATTAAAATTGAATGTCAGGTCGACTCCATTTGCTTTTTGCATTTAATCAAGGTGTTAGACCCGCCGAAGCTGCTCGTGAGATTTGTGCTGTGTATGGAGAAAGAGCAATGCCTCAAAATACCGCCTGCCGTTGGTTTTCACGCTTCAAAAATGGGAAATTTGATCTCAAGTGTGGATCACACACCGGTTGACCAACTGAGTTCGATGAAGAGCGATTGAATCAAAATCTTCGTGAAAATCCACGCCAAACGACTAGAGAATTGGCGGAGCAGATGGATTGAGCTCAAAAACCTGTGGTGGACCATCTTCACTCATTGGGAAAGATATTGAAACTTGGCTCTTGAGTGCTACACACTTTAAGCGAAAACAACAAAAATCAAGCTCCACAATCACCGCCAGTTTTCTAGCTCGACATCGCTCAACACATGGTCACAAACAGTGTTTTCTTTACAGCATTATCACTGACGATGAAAAATGGTGCCTTTACGTCAATATGAAGCAACGATAGGAATGGCTCAGCTCCGACAAACAAGCGACTCCGCAAGCAATACAAGACCTTCATCCTCAAAAGACCTTGTTGTGAGAATGGTGAAACTGAGAAGTCATAATTCATTACGAACTGTTTGATCACAACCAAACACTCAATGCGGAGCTCTACGTTCAACAACTGCACCAACTCGACGAAGCAATTCCTCAAAAAAGACGAAATAGGCGTAATGGCGTTCTTCTGCAACGCCCGTCCTCAGATCACCAATATGATCAAAGCCGCGATTCAAGAACTCGAATGGGAGGTGCTGCCTCGCCCTCGATACCCCCCAGACTTAGCGCCGTCAGATTCTCATCTCTTTCAACCTCTTTCGAACGCTTTGTTCGGTGTATCATTCAATAATGACGTGGAATTGCGGGCTTGATTGAACGATTTCTTTGAGTCAAGCCCGGGAGACTTCTATCGCCGAGGCATCGAAAAAAACTTATTGAACGATGGGAGAAAGTCGTAAACAACAACGAAGCGTATATTATTGATTAATTTATTGTAATATTTTTGTTTAAAATAAATTTGGAAAAGAAATAAATAAATAAACGTTCATGAATTATTCTTCGACCCAATACTTAAGGGTCTCATCGCTTTTGTGGTTATTAATTTGCAGAAACGAATAAACAGTAGAATGCGCATATTCATTTAGAAAGTACTTTAGTATTTTCCAAATAAGGACTTCTAATTAGAAATTATGTAGATAGAAGTGCACGAGTCAACCTAATCAAATAATCACAAATCTCTTTTAGCGCGGCAGGTAACCAGCAGTAGTATCAGTCTCAAAACATCGTCTATGTGTGTACATATATGTGTTTGTACGTGCGAGTGTATATGTGTGCATGTGTGTGTGCATGTGTATATGCATGTGTGTGCATGTGTTATTTCTTTACTACCCACAAGGGGCTACACACAGAGGGGACAAACAAATACAGACGAACGGATTAAGTCGATTATATCGACCCCAGTGCGTAACTGGTACTTATTTAATCGACCCCGAAAGGATGAAAGGCAAAGTCGAACTCGGCGGAATTTGAACTCAGAACGTAGCGGCAGACGAAATACCGCTAAGCATTTCGCCCGGCGTGCAAACGTTTCTGCCAGCTCGCCGCCTTATATGTGTGCATGTGTGTGTGCATGTGTATGTGCATGTGTGTAAACTTATATTTTCCGACGCTACTCTATCTCTTTCTCTTCCTCTATCATTTTTCCCCCTCTCGTTCTTCCTCTTTACTACTACGTATCTCGCTTTACCCCTCTCGTTCTTCCTCTGTTACTTCTACGTATCTCTTTTTTCCCCCCTCGTACTTCCTCTCTTTCTCTTTTCCTCTAGTTGCTCACCTATTCTTCTACTTCCTCCCTTTGTTTCTCCCTCTACCACTCTCTCTCTTCCCCTTACACCGGCATGGTCACATGCTTCCGGTCAATAATCCTTTTCTTCCTTGGCTATCGCCGAGCAAACACGCGTAACTACTTCGTCCCTTTCAAGTTCGTGCCTCACAGCGTTCATACACAAATAATTTTTCTCGTCTGGCCGTAAAGCCTTTTCTGTTTGTTATCCTGTCTTGTCTGCCCAGCTCTTCGAAACGCCGGTGTTAAAACGGGGGTAGCTGATGAAGTAGAATGTTCTCTATGTGGGTTGTGTGAATTCTCGTCTACGTTTTGTTTGCAATGTCCTGTACCCAGATATGCACCTATACATACAGGTGGATGTCGGTACGCACATGCCTGTACGTATATATGCATATACTCATTTACCATTTGTTTATATATATATATATATATATATATATACAAGCTTACATGCATACATACAAACATACATATGCTCACACATTTTTAATTTGAAATATAAAAAGATGTAAATTCTATTTTATAAATTCAGTATTTTCCTCTTATTTCTTTTCGTTTGTAAATTCAAAAGTACATAAATACACACACACACATGAAATTCCACCAATTAACTCCACCCTCACCTCTAAAACAACAACAACAACAACCAATAATAGCACCTTACTTTGTAAATATGTATCACCTCTCATTGCGTTTTCATCAAAGACCGCCGCAATAAATGAAATCTTAAATAACCTTCCATTCAACGAATCAATAGATTGTAGTGAATATTAAAAGAATATATCGATAATTCCCCACTCTCATTTGTTGCCCCTAATCAATAACAGTTTTGCTGTTGCTTCCTATGATTATCTTTTCCAGGTTACAAGCTCATCGTCATGTGACTAAACTGTATGAGTGGGAACGAGTGACGGCAGCTTGTGTAGTTCACTTGCTGCAGAATGAATGGGTTGTAGCATATGTGTAGTGTAAGCTGCTTTTTGTAACACGTCAACCTAAAAGGGTAAACACATTAACCCAGCAAGCTAAACAAAGAAACTAATCTGTTTAAAAATAATAACCGCTTCAATTAAAAACCGTAAAAGAAAATCGATCGAGAAAATAACACATGAAATTAGACATATTCGATTAGTCATAATAAATACTAATCAAGTTAAAAATATGGAAAAAAAATAACAGGCAAGTTAGACCAACAGACCTTTCAAATTAAACACAAAAGCTAACCAGATTTAACATGTTTTAATTCCATTTATTACTGGAACTGCGACCGACTTCTGTAAACAGGGATAGGGTGGTAGGAAATGTGTTGATCATTATATAAAAGCACTTGTGTTAGAGAGGCAAAATGACACAGAGATCTTGCCTATTTTTTTTTTAGATTATATCTGTATGGTTTTATTTAGAAATGTAATTATATGTGTGTCGTTAAATAATCATATAATTATTTTATATAAATTTCAATATTTTTTATATGCCCTAATAAATTGCGTAACGTCTCTCAGACGTTTTCGGCTTTATATAACTTTCCTCGACATCACTACATGCGTTTCTATCAGTTTTGTAATATGTAAATTGTGTTAATGGGATGTTGTAGAAAAATATGGAATAAATACCAATATTATATTGACACCAGTGCTTAATTGGTATTACTACTTATAATAATAATATGATGGTTGTATTAGGTTCCGTATATTTGTACCCGAATGAGACAGTGTGACTTTGATGGCATGCGCTGCTCTCTCACTCAATAATAATAATAATGATAGAAATAATGATGACGATGATGATGATGATGATAACAACAACAACAATAATAATAATAATAATAATAATAATAATAATAATAATAATAATACTAATGATAATACTAATAATAATAATAAATGCCCTGATTCAGTACCAGGCAGTGGCTCTCATGGTTTCTGATCTTAATTGATTGGAAGTGTTATCATGTACGTTGTTTTGTCTTGGTATAAAAGATGGGCTACAGCAAATATTCTGCTTAATACCACAGATTTGCTTGTCAGTTGTTTGACCTTAACCAGTTGAGCATGTCCCTTGGTGGCTGACGATATGTGCATCGCTGATCATGAGCAGAAGTAGTGGGGGAGCATCATAGCCATGTGTTGAGAGGAGTTCTTTGGGGTTTGAATAAT
>NC_068986.1:84356338-84362015 GCF_001194135.2 Octopus bimaculoides | reverse complement strand
GCGCACATATGCTTGTGATGCATGTGCCTGGTGTATCCTTATCAGACGGGTAGTCATGATGGGTATATTGGGCTTTGTATATTTTACCCTAGTGTCACTTTGATGGCATGCACTGCTCTCTCACTCAATAATAATAATAATAATAATAATAATAATAATAATAATAATAATAATAATAATAATAATAACAACAACAACAACAACGGTACATGGAACAAATAGGGGCTGCAATAAGGATGGAGCACTTGCAGAAAACAGCACTGCTTAGAATCACTCGAATACTCAGGATGGTGCTCGAAAAATATAGAGTGTTACTTTAGTTTACTGGTAGTGAACAGCTGACACCGTGGTACATCTCCAGCGTTAGAAGCTGTGCAAAGACAATAAAATGATTATAACAATAAAATGCCCTGTGCTTTCGTGGTTTCTCATCTTAACTGATTGGAAGTGTTATCATGTACATTGTTTTGTATTGGTATAGCAGATGGGCTACAGCAAATATTCTGTTCAATACCACAGATTTGCTTGTCAGTTGTTTGACCTTAACCAGTTGAGCATGTCCTTTAGTGGTTGACGATATGTGCATCTCTGATCAAGAGCAGAGGTATTGGGGGAACATCATAACCTTGTGTTGAGAGGAATTCTTTGGGGTTTGGATAATTCACGTCCGGAAACGTGGGTGTTTCGTTCAACATCCTTAAACGACCCTTATTCAGGGACCTTTTGAGTAGGATGGCTACTCGACCTGAAGAAGATTCTAACTGGGCCCCACCTGCAAGGTGATGTCCTGTTTATCTTGTTATGAGATCACCAAGTTGCGCACACATGGTTGTGATGCATGTGTCTAGTGTACCCTTATCAGACGGGTAATCATGATGGGTATAATGGGTTTCGTATGTTTTACCCCAGTGTCACTTTGATGGCATGCACTAGATAATAATAATAATAATAATGATAATAATAATAATAATAATAATAATAATGATGATGATGATGATGATGATGATGATGATGATGATGGTGATGATAATAATAATAATGATGATGATGATGATGATAATAATAATAATAATAATAATAATAATAATAATAATAATAATAATAATAATAATAATAATAATAATCCTATCATAGTAGGTGCCTTAGGTATAATAAAAAAATATTCAGACAAATACATAACAAAAACACCAGGACTTACAAATATATATAACATACAGAAAATTGCACTACTGGGTACTGCACACATTCTACGCAAAACACTTTCAATACAGTAAACATGAGAGCACCACAGCAAACCACAGCACATACCCAAGGCGCACAGAGCTGCGCTCGGTAGTGAAGTGAAAGCACGTTATAAAAATAAAACTACTGAACAATAATAATAATAATAATAATAATAATAATAATAACACTAGTTTTCGGCTAATTAAATCGCCTGCAGTACTGGACGTACTTATATTAGCAATCTCGGAGAGCTGTTGAGCAAATTTCTTTCTGTTGGGATTTGAACTCAAAATTTTGGGGCATATAACAAAATACGGCAAGATAATTTGTTAGATGTTCAATGCTTAGCGACATAAAACTGCCAAAATAAAGCAATAAAACTGGGAGCTAATATTCCTTTTTTAAAACCTATCCAATCAGTTCAAAGAAATAATTGAACATATTTTTGTTGTCATAAGTCATTTTCCGCAATAAAGTTACTTTAATATCACCCAGTACATATGCATAATCATTACCACCCCGATGACAACCCACCCAGTACTTATTCTATACAATCACCACCCACTACTATAAGGCAATCACTTTTCAATACTATGAAATATTCTCACACAGTATAGATTTTAACTGAAGTCCTCTCGAGGTTAGGCAGCAAGTTTTCGTCAGTATCGTTGATCTGCTGCAGTACTCTCTGCTATTATCTAACTAGTCGTCCTGCCGAAAATATCCAGCATCAAGTGTTTTTGTGCTAGCCATTTCCTCTTTATTTATTTATTTATTTATTTATTTATTTATTCCAATGTCAACATCATTGTAATTCTTGCATGCCGAATATCTGGTTGGTACCAAGTACGGCCTATCAAACAAAACCAACCATAATGTTTTGCAGCGGTCTTCGTTCGAAATTGTCTCGACTTTGATAAACATCGTTAGTGGAATCTGTCCAGCTCCTTAATTACTTTTGCTATCATTCCCATCTATTTCTGCGATATAGAGCTACTACACTATATAGCTAGAAATTCATTGCAGTATCGATGTTTGTTGTTGTCCAGATTTAACACATGCGCTGGAATTTTCTCTACTATGAAATTCAGTGTTAGGGAGAAGACGATAGAGATCCCACAACGTACATTCTAAAAAGTTATCTCCTAGTACTATAAGACATCTTCATATGGTACCTGCTACACAATCACATACCAATACGTATAATAAACCTTGAGAGGACATCTACAGAAACACTTTCAAGTACTGTGTTACCCCCCCCCCCCATAAACCGCACAGGCTATAAAATCACTTCTCAATACTAAAATAACGTATATTCTAGAAAATCACATCTTGGTCTTCTAATTCAGCTGAAACTTATACTTTCCTCAATAACTCGCCGATATTATAGTACACCTACACAAGACTTATACGATTACGTTATAATATCTTGAAAATGTTCACAACAAATTGGAGTAAAATTAAATCAACCAGAGCAACAAAATACTATTTTATTTCCTCTAGTCTATTTTCTGGGTTGAATACTTATTGAAATCGATTTTTTTTATTATATTTGCAAGTAGCTGCAACGTAATAGAATAGATTTCATTGATTGTAGGAGAAACCGGAGAAAATTGGCATTCACTTAGTCGCTATATATCATTATGCAGAGTCTGTGAAACCTGGTTTCAAATCCTGGTCCAAGATAATTAATATCCAAGTTACTAATTTTGAAACAAACATGGATGTTATGCAGCTTATTTCTTCATAATAAAATTTGTTGGCTTTGCAGAGCACCGTGAGAGATTTTATTTTGCTTTCAGACAGCTTAAATTCATTTTAAACATGTAACTAGTGTGTCAACAGATGAACATCACAGCATGCATCAACCCCCGCAAACGACATTCAGCTTATGCTTCAGTAAACAACTAATAGTATACTTACCATCAGAAATTTCATTAAGATGGTAGTTATATATCTTCTGAATCTGTAATTAACTTTCATATTTTTAATTAGAGTATAGACTGTTGATTTCTAATCAAAGTTTATCTTCAAATCTTCGAGTAAAGAATTTAGTTTTGATATCAGACTAGATACTTCGAGTCTAGTTTCATATGGACTTAATTCATTGAAAGAACGTAAAATCAATATTGACAATAATGCCGGACTCCATAGACAATGGAACAGAAATTGGAAATAAAAAAGTGTTTAGATTATTTCTTGTCAAAGTGCAATTCCAAATCAAAGATTTATTGAAAGGAAAGGTAACAATGAGCATATGATTCCTTACCTTCCCTGTACAGTTATGATTGCTCACTTTATTAGATTACTTGTATATATTTGATAGAGTTTGTTATGGCAAAAAGAAACTAATATGTCGGCTAAATTTGAACCTACGGGACAGTGCTTGGGTGAATGGATAGTAGATAAAGCTCATTTTGAATTTCTATGGAATTTAAAAACATGATCATAGTTTTCTGAAGATATGTTCTGGTACAAAGGACTTAGCTAAACATTTATTACAATTAGATAAAGCAAAAAGTATATCTAGCCAAATTTGATACCCTCTGAGTAGAGCTAGCACACGAATATTCATCCATCTTCGCCAATCTGTACAGTGTGCTTCCTTTCTCCAATTTTTTTCTACTCGTTTTTCTACAACCACTAGCCTGTTTGCACCAGAAAATTGGAATCATCTTACGAACAAAAAATCTCTTCTGCTATGATCAAGTCCATCACTGAATAAATGCTATCTAGCAAAATTTGAAATGCTCTACGCCAAAAGCATGCGACAAGCTCTAACACCACACGTCTGTCTCGTCTACTCAGATACATGAGTAACCTCATTTTCCCTATCTGTTACTAAATTTTTGTATTTTTTGGTTGGTTTAATTTGTTCAGAATTTGTATAAGGCTCGCATATTCGGGCGCTCTAGACGATCATCTAGCTTGCTCAGAGAGAAGTTCCGATGCTGCCTCCGCGTCAAGAGCAATGCTCTCTCTGATTAATTCTCCACAGATCAACAAATGATCAAACAAAACATTAAACATTTTATTCATATTTCATTCTAAATTTCTCTAATTTAGGTTCTTTGCAAAAACATAGCCAAAATTTGAATCACCATTTTGTAGCTTAATTTGCCCATTTATCGTAGTCCAAAAGAAATGTAATCAAAGAAAACCAGAACCTATTGGTATGCAAAAGTAATCAAATCATTTAAAGCCTTCTTTCACGATAGCTAATGATGTAAATGAGTTAGGCTATGGTAAAAAGTATTAATACAGGTGCGGCGTAGCTATGTGGTATGAAGTTTGATTTCTATCCATATGGTGTTGGGTTCAGTCCCAATGCTTGCCACCTTGGACAAGTGTCTTCTACTACAACCCCAGAGCCTTGTAAGTGGATTGGTTGACGGAAACGGACAGAAACTCGTTATGAATTTATACATATATGTATATATATATATGTGTGTGTGTATGTGTATGTGTGTACCTTTATGTTTGACCCTCCATCACCGTTTGACAACTGGTGTTGGTTTGTTTACATTCCCGTAACGTAGCAGTTAGACAAAAAGAGACCGATACAAAATGATAAGTATTGGAGTCGATTTGTCCGACTAAATCCTTCAAGGCGATGTCCTACCTTGGTCGCAGTCCAATGACTGAAACAAGTAAACGGAATTACTTGATCACCTATCTTTATATTTATTTCTATTACTGAATTTCATAATATTCACTATGAGTAAAACATTATTTTTTTGTTACTTTGTACTCTGCTCTGCTACCGATGCCAACCACCGATCTCACTCCACAAAATAGTTGATTTTCAACCAAACTTCAATACCATCTTTTGAATATAATAAGAACGAAATAAATTCAAAAATCAACATAAAGATTGATCAGTTCCATTTAGATCCATCTTTTAGCATTTCATAAAAACCTTATCAATTTTGTTGCTGCATGAATTTCAGCTCTGGAATTTCTTGCAGTAAAATGAAATATATCTTACGTTTGAATAACAACAAAAAATATTGTTTGAAAAATATTTTACAACGATTCCAAAACTACTTTGTATTGACACACAATTTAAATCAATCTCTCAAAGCACTTTTCTCCAAAGAAAGCTGTCATTTTACTGTAAAAGTATCTACTTCAAAATTTTCTTTGGGTTTTCTTTAACGCGGGCAAATATAAAACTTTATTTTTTGTCATTGATATCAATCCTGTTATTTGAAAAAAAATTTTGTTGCAACATATTTTAGCATTTTATGATATGAAAACATTATTTTTTAAAAAATAAAATGGGGAACAGCAGCCATGGGTGTGTGATGAGAAAGAAGCTTGCTTCTTAACCACATGGTTCCGGGTTCAGTTCCCCTACGTAGTACCCTGGGCAAGTGTCTTCTACTATAGCCTTGGGCCAACCAAAGCTTTGTGAGTGGATTTGGTAGAAACCTGACGTGTGTATATATAT
>NC_068986.1:84351673-84353036 GCF_001194135.2 Octopus bimaculoides | reverse complement strand
AAAAAAAAAAAAAAAAAAAAAAAAGATGAAGATGGTTCAATAAATTTCAATATATGTATCTGAATAGAGAACCGCTAATAATTTAAAGGTTTCGAAATTACCTGTAGGATGCCCTTTTGCAACGTTCGGTATAACGAAAAAGAGGGACAAATATGTTTTACATGAATTAAACTCTGGAAACAAGATGCGTCGCTTGTCCGTCTTTGTATTTATTCTTATGCGAAACGAAAGGGAACAATTTTTGATAATAATAATCACCTGTAACGAAAAAAGGGGTCTTTTATGACAACAGCGAATGATCATCACGTTGGTTAGATATTGAAAAGTTGCCTGAAAACATGTTTCAAAACCTCTTTACATCTTCAAATAGTTATGGTTATTCTGTGGCGGTGCTATCAAAGAATCATGTTATTCGATTCTCCGGCTAGGCGAAACAGTGATGTCACAATCCTACTGCTAGCACATTAAGGAAGTTAATTCTAAATTAGCTACGAAACGTCAGGCATCAACAATGAGACGAGGGGCTATACTCTGGTATGACAATTCGAGGCTCCAGATCGCAAATCAGACGAAAATAAATTTGCAGCAGCTTAATTATGAATTATTGGATCGTCCTCATTAATCTCTAGAATTATCCCCAACAGACTATCATTTATTTTGCCACCGTGACAAATAGTGTGCAAACAAAGAAGCAATGACAACATTTGAACAAAAAATAATAAATATTTCAAAGAAGAAATCTATAGTCTCCCACGATAATGAGGAAAATTTGCTGAAGCTAATGGAATTTGCTTTGATTAATAAATAATGATTACAGTTTTATTCGTTCTCTAAGTGGCAATATCATGTGGAATAACCTATGTATGTCATTATTCAGTATATTTCAAGATTTCTTGCCAATAGAGAAAGAACCGGTTTCTAACCTAGATCCAAGGCTCCTTCATTGGAATTTCAACAGCAGGATATTTTTGTATGTATGTATGTATGTATGTATCTATGTATGCATGTATGCATATATGTATGTATGCATGCTTCTATGTCATTATTCAGTTTATTTCAAAATCTCTTGCCAATAGAGAATGAACCTGTTTCTAACCTTGGTCCAAAGCTCCTTCATTGGGATTTCAACATCAACAGCAGGATATGTATGTATGTATGTATGTATGTATGTATGTATGTATGTATGCATGTATGTATGCATGTATGCATGTATGTATGCATTCTCGTGCATATAGTTACGGATCTAGACATGCTCATGTATATTTAAATGATAAGCTTTTGGAAAGTTTTACAGATTTTTACATATGTATGTGTGTATGTGTGTGTGTATGTATGTATGTATGTATTTATAGGCGCTGGAGTG
>NC_068986.1:84350212-84351663 GCF_001194135.2 Octopus bimaculoides | reverse complement strand
ATATATATATACATAAATATATATATATTGGTGTATGTGTCTGTATTTGTCCTCGCACTATCGCTTTACAACCGATGTTGGTGTGTTTACGTCCCCGTAACTCATCGATTCAGCAAAAGATATCGATTGAATAAGTACCAGGTTTACAAAGAATAAGTTCTGGGGTCGATTTGTTCGACTAAAGGCGGTTCCCCAGTATGGCTGCAGTCAAATAACTGAAACAAGTAAAAGATTAAGAGAATATATATATATATATATATATATATATATATATATATATATATATATGGGATGGGGTTGCACCCGCTCGTGTATGTATGAAAGTATTTGTGTATGTATACAGACACACACACATACACACATACACACACGCACCCATACATTCACACACATGTACACAAACACACATATACTTAAAAGATGAACAATATCAATTAACGATAAAAGGAATTAATTTATGTGAGATGTTAAGTGTGTTTTACAGGACATAAATATAATTTTACAGCTGTTTAAAAAATTCGGTGAATGATTGATTTTATAATGCATATTATGCAAACAGGTCTACATAATGTGGAAGTCTTATGAAAAGCATATTTTCGAAAATATTATAAACTTGCATGACTCTTAATCAGTGAGTGAGTACCTTCCTGTGGTGGATCCCGAACATTCTTTTCCGATGGATATCAGGCAAATGTTTGTGAGATATCACATGAAGATATTCATGTATCAAGTATCATGCTAGTTGATGATATTTTTGCTTATATGCTTTATGTAATACTGCCTTATTATGTACACTTGTTTGTGTAACATTCATTATAATATCAAATATTCACCGATTTTTTGAAACAACTGTAAAGATCTATTTAAATCCAATAATATACATATATAGCATCTAATGAGAGAAAGAGAGAGTGAGAGAAAAAGTGAGAGAGTGACAGGGAGAGAGAGTGAAAGAGACATCAGTGGTGACGGCGTTCGTTTTGTGCTTTTAAATGTTTCTGAGTGGAAGTTAAAGAGAAAGAGAGTGAGGGAGAAAGTGAGAGAGTGAGAGAGAATGAGAGAGAGAATGAAAGAGACAGTGAGTGGTGACGGCGCTCGTTTTGCGTTTTTAAATGTTTCAGAGAGAACGTAAGAAAGAAAGAAAGGGGACGAGACAAAGGGAAAGAGAAAGAGAAAACGAGACAGTGAAAGAGACAGTGAGTGGTGACGGCGTTCATTTTGTGTTTTAAATGTTTATCACATCGCAAGAGAAGTAGATACATAGATACATAGATACACACATTGTTTAATCAAAAGCGACAGAGAAGAGAAACACAAAGGATGTGAAGGAGAAAGAGAGAAAGTAAGAGAGACAATTCATACATAGATATATAGACACAGCAAATATTGGTTGTCAATTTAATTTTTCATTATCACACGAGAATAAAATTAACTCTCAAATAGCTGAGTAC
>NC_068986.1:84347039-84349794 GCF_001194135.2 Octopus bimaculoides | reverse complement strand
AAATGTAAAAGAATTTCCCAGAATTAAACTTAGCCCAAGTGATGCAAATATTTTATTCACACTAAACAGACTTCAGTTTCCACTTCGACTTGCATATTCGATGACAATTAATAAGGCTCAAGGGCAAACATTTGAAAAAGTTGGAATACATTTGCCTCAACCGATATTTTCTCATGGCCAATTATATATTACATTTTCAAGAGCACAAGCTATGAACAATATCAAGGAGTTATGGCACTCAATTGGGATAACAGACAAGGCCAAAAACGTGGTGTGACATACACACAAAATATTGTCTACCATGAAGTATTGTGAGGAAGACCACCGCACCAGATAGCATCACCACCACTCCACCCACTCCATCATTACACATCCACATTACACCTTTAAGATCGGGGAACCAGTTAGGGTCCCGCTGGATCTCTCTCGGCATACAAGCAAACCACATAATCGCACCAGCCAGCATCACTACTACCTCCAAGCACATCATATGCATGTATGTATGTATGTATGTATGTATGTATGTATGCATGTATGTATGTATGTATGTATGTATGTATGTATGTGTCTGTGTCTGTGTTTGTCCCACCATCACCATTGCTTGACAACCGACGTTGGTGCGTTTGCGTCTCTGTAATTTAGCTTATTCCCTGTAAGCACAAGGCTTACAGGGAATAAATCCTGGGGTCAATTTCTTCGACTAGAGGGTGGTGCTCCAGCATGACCACCGTCAAATGACTGAAACAAGTAAAAGAATAAAAGAATACCAGAAAAAACGTTCCGTACCACTAAACCAAGAAGGTTCTTTGAATATGTTCGATGTATTTTAAGGTTAAATAGTAATTCTGTTTACGTTTGTGTAACTGAGATATTTTAGTTGGATTATACAGCTATTAGTTTTACACTTGTTTCTATATTCTGTAATTTTCACAATATACTTTTCTAGGCCTGAAATTTTTGTGGGGAGAGAGCCAGTTGATTAGATCGACTCCAGTACGCAACTGGTACTTAATTTATCGACCCCGAAAGGACGAAAGGTAAAGTCGACCTCGGAAGAATTTGAACTCAGAACGTAAAGACAGACGGTCATAATATGCAAACATTTCTCATGGCACCAGTACACTGCTTATAGCTGCTTACATTTTTTGTTTCCGCAGTTAAAACAGCAATCACGCAGAACATGAGATACACATACTACACGTGACGACAGCGCAGACGACACTGAGAGTTACCAAGAACAAACTAACGCATTTGGCGCTTGCACACAATACGTCAGCGCCAGCTATTGCTAAACTAAAGAATGAACTTTCTCATCGTTTGTTTTATTGCTGTTATTATTTTAATTTTGAATTAAGACCGCTTTCATTTTAACAAATTTTATTATACGGCCTAAATCTAGCCGAAAGTACAGTGATAATGTTGCGCATGCATATAACTCAAAAGCCTGATGTACTAGAACAATTCTGAGTGCGGGTTCGGAATCAGCATTCACGATTTAGTCTAAAACTTGCTTTTACTCCAGTAGCAAAATCTTTGTTGTCCAATATTATAAGTAGTATTTTGTACTTCTTTTGAACAGTGACAAAAGATTTTGTACAACTCC
This sequence comes from Octopus bimaculoides, assembly GCF_001194135.2. Taxonomy (NCBI): domain Eukaryota; kingdom Metazoa; phylum Mollusca; class Cephalopoda; order Octopoda; family Octopodidae; genus Octopus; species Octopus bimaculoides. Next base: position 84,348,191 of record NC_068986.1, on the reverse strand, counting down.
TTAGATTTGTCATTATTGATGTGGTTGACCTCCATATTGTAGGTGTAGAGTTGGTAGCAACAAAGAAAGAAGTAGCTAAGGGAAGTAGAAATACGTACTTCTTGTGATAAATGTTTAGACGAAATGTTGAGACAAGATGGAAGTGGATGGAATCACGAGAGATGGACAAGTGAGTGTTGGGTTGTATGCGTGAGTGTAGAGTGAAAGAGAAAAATAGAGGGAGAGAAAAGAGAGAGAGAGAAAGAGGAAGAAAGAAAGAGAGTAAGAGGAGAGGCAGAGACAGACAGAGAAGGAGTTGATATAAAGCTTTTTGAAAGAACAGTAATAGTAAGAAAAGACGCAGGGAGTAAAACCGCTGTAGTAATTGTAGTGTGTTAGGAACAATCAGTAGGATAACATTGTTCTATTGACGAAATGTGTCGAAGATGGTTGCGTGATATAGTAGCTTCTCCACCCCAAATATGTAAGAATTACTCAGAGGTTTTCTGAATGCGAAGAGGAAAACGAACCTTTGACATAGGCGCAGGAGTGGCTTTAAAAGCTAATGATGCAACCACTACATGATCAGCTGACCTGCTAGAAATAGTTGCTAAATCTTTCTTAAATAACATCTTACCGTCTGAAAAGAAAGAAAGAACACCCAGGCTTCCCAGGCTTTGTTGTTCTTTACATAGCTAAAGAGGCGAGATTGTTTCTGTTGGAATATTTTTGAGCATAAATCTACTTGATTAGTGCTGACCTGGGACTAAGTAATAACAACTAAAACAACCAATAACTCACATTTTGGTGATTATATTGTGGTAGAATGCGTTTAAAACCCGAAAAGACTGTGAATAAACTTGATAACTCCATAACTCGATTTCAACTTGACTGAATTTTATTATATTCAACACAGACGAAGACATGTTATTTAATCAGTATTTATTCTTTTACATTATTTTTTTATTCCTTTCAGTCATTTGACTGCAGCCATGCTGGAGCACCGCATTTAGTCGAACGAATCGACTCCAGGACTTATTCTTTGTAAGCCTAGTACTTATTCTATCGATATCTTTTGTTGATCCGCTAAGTTTCGGGGACCAACATCGGTTGTTAAGCGATGGTAGGGGAGGGACAGACACAGACACTTAAGCATACCCCCCCCCATATATA
>NC_068986.1:84342384-84347007 GCF_001194135.2 Octopus bimaculoides | reverse complement strand
TATATATATATATATATATACGATAGGCTTCTTTCAGTTTCCGTCTACCAGATCCACTGACAAGGCTTTGGTCGGCCCGAGGCTATAGCAGAAGACACTTGCCCAAGGTGCCACGCAGCGGGCCTGAACCCGGAACTATGTGGTTGGGAAGGAAGCTATCTACCACACTGCCATTCCTGCACCTATAGTTTATAATTTATGTGTATAAATGTACACAATTTATCTATCTATCTATCTATCTATCTATCTATCTATCTATCTATCTATCTATCTATCTATCTATCTATCTATCTATCAATCTATCTATCTATCTATCTATCTATCTGTCTGTTTATTTGTCTATCTGTCTGTCTATTTCTCTCTCCATATATATATATATATATATATGTGTGTGTGTGTGTGTGTGTGTGTGTGTGTGTGTGTGTGTGTGCGTGCGTGTGTGTGTGTGTATTATGTTTATGTGTGCGTGTGTGTGTGTGTGCGTGTGCGTATGTGTGTGCCCTATATTTATCATTAGATTGTATTGGGCAAAATTAGTACCACATAGAATACATTCTGTTCGTAACTATAGCTTAAAAGTGAATAGTACTATAGTATTTCCTTTATAGTATTTAAAAAAAAATAACAATATCTTATTGATGCCTTTTGGTCTCTGGTGTGAATTATAATATATCATTGAATAAACAGCCCAGCTTCACGCATGAAAGTTTGATATATAAGATGGCTGTGTGCCGAGTACAAGAACAGTTACACGCCAGCTTCAAAAAGTTTAAAGTGGTTTCTATGGTTCTATTATATTCTAGTTTTCTCTTGTGTACGTCATATTAATTTACTCTGACACGAAATCCTCAGAGGCCTTTTATTCTCTATAGCGTGGAACTTATTGTTTCCCAGTAAATAAATATCTTCACAAGAGAGCGGGTTTCTATTTTAGGGTTTGATATTATAGTTTAGGCAGTGAATTATATTATTCAGCAACTAGGTGTATTTTGGAGGTGGAATTGTAAAATCAAGTTATATGTTGGGAAATCAAACTGTATCGATATACCGACTTAAAGGCTTATGTTTTGTATTTTGTCATCTGTGTGCTGAATCGCTCATAACAATATACACCACTGTAGCCGTAAATAGACGTTAGGAAATGCGTCAAGCCATGCACCTCTAATAACTAGGTACCCTAGTTCAAAAGAGCTCCTAAACCTGTATTAAGAGCTCCTAACCTATATACTTCACCACACTAACTTTAATCATATATTAAATTAAATTAAAATTGGTTTAGAAAGATAAAATTACATATAAAACACAAAATAGTTTATGAAAATGTCGAAGAGCGTTTTTTTTTTCCTGAAAAACTTTTTATTAAATCTTGATAGAGAAAAACACCTTAATTCGTGAAATTTTTGGCGGTTTCACATCTTGGGGTTCCTCTGACGCTACTTTTAGAAAACTTAGTTCTAGTTAACCGCTGCATAAGGGAGGAATTTATATCATTAAATATTTCTGTTCTATATTGTTTAATTAAAATTCCTCCATATACCTCTATTTTCAAACTTTTCAACCGCATCCACCATGCAACTTCCTTTGTTGTAGCCATTAGACTGAGGTATATTACTCGCAATTCTTTGCAAAAGAAGAAACAATGGATCGACATTTACATAAACTCGTTCGGAGGAATGGTCCGTCCTGCACGAACCTGTTCGACATAAGCAAACAAATCAGCAATATACGCTAGGCAAATATGTGTTGCATAGTTCTTTTAGTACTAGATTTTCATTTGTTATTATTGTCATGGATACACTGGGCTAAGTAACAACGAATCAGCATAAAAATCTAGAAATGCTCAGAAATTCTCAAAAAAAAAAAAAAATGAACAGAGCAGGCAGATTAGAGTTCTTCAAATATAATCCATTAAAAGTAGAACAAAAGTTACAGTCAAGCATTTCAGAGAATCTTCATTTGAGCCCGCCTTGTGGAACACATGCACACAATCACCTATGGAACATATTCATATACACACACATAAGCAGTAATGGAGCACACATACTAAAGTGATACGCACATGTACTGCACGAGTGCAAGTTTATCCGCATGCGTCCATTTATGCACAACATACACACATATATGCATACATCAATAGTTTTAGATGTTCACAAATTCCAAGAGCTGTCTTCGCTTAATGAAAAATGCCTTGCCAATTTGTTAGCAGATTGGCTTGAATTCTGGAAAGGAATGAAACATAATAAATCCTGAAAGGAACATCAGATAACGTTCATGATTTCTTGCAATCATCCCCGCTCTCAGAAAGGATGGACCAATCACTTCAGGATAATTGGTACAAACTTCAAGTGAGAGGAGGAGATATATATATACCGATAGATAGATAGATAGATAGATAGATAGATACCTGCATACAAACATATGTGTGTGTGTGTGTGAATACATGCATGCATACATGCATACACACATGCATGCATACATGCATACACATTTTAGGACTGAATATAGTTTAGGAATGTATATACATACGATGGCGATGATGATAATGATGATGACGACGACAACGTTGATGCTGCTGCTGCTGCTACTGCTGCTGCTGCTGCTGCTGATGATGATGATGATGATGATGATGATGATGATGATGATGATATTACAGACAGAAGCTGTCACTGATCAAACTTAACTACATCAAATGGCCTCCATATTGATTGAATGTACTGAAGCTGGTGATTAGAATAGCAACGAATTAAACCAAATACGTATTGCAGTATTTCGTTGATCTCACTTTCTAGTTCAAAATCTCGCCTTTGTAGTTTGTGTAAAAGTACTAGTGTTGTTGATGGTAGTGGTGGTGGTGGTGTTGGTGTTGTTGTTGTTGGTGGTGGTGGTGATGGTGGTGCTGATGCTGGTGTTGAGATGAATAGGGCAAGAAACAGTAACAAATTGAAAAAAAAAACAGTTGGCTCAACTCTCATTGTAAAATGCTCCTTCAGTTGACAGACTAGATACTTCACCTGGCTTAACACTGCCACTTGATCCGAGGGTACCATTAGCGAAGTTTGTTTTTTAGCGTTCGGGCCTTGTTTCGTTTCTGGCTTCCGTGTGTTTAAATCCGACTGAAATCAACTATTTTATCTTTTATTTGTTTCAGTCATTGAGCTGAAGTTTTACTTGGACACCGCCTTGAAATGTTTAGTAGAGCAAATCGATCCCAGTACATATTTTCAAATCTGGTACCTATTCTCTTGGTCACTTCAACTGAATCGCAAGTTATGGAGATGTTAACAAACCGAAATCGGTTGTCAATCGATGCACACACACACACACACACACACACACACACACACACACACACACACACACACACACACACACACACACACACACACACACACACACACACACACACACACACACACATGAAGGGCTTCTTTTAGTTTATACTCACAAGGCTTTGGTCTTTCCGGGCCTATAGTAGAAGACAATTGCCCAAGGTGGCAAGATCCCACAGTGGGACCGAATCTAAGAGTACATGGTTGGGAAGCGAGCTTCTTAACCACACAGCCACGCCTGTGCCTACCCAATAAAATAAGTTACGATGTCATTTGAGGTAATTATTCCCGCTATCCCTATCTTACTATACTGTCAACTCTCCTGACAACAAAATACCGGCTGTATCCGTTATGTATCCGTCTTTAAATCTCTACATGAAGACAAAATGTATATTGGTGATCCAACGACGGATGACTAGCAGGAGATCCGTCTTACTAAGTGATAGTTTGTATTTCAAATATTAAATTCATGCAAGATGCCATTTGGAAGTCACGAAAATAGCAGACTCACGAAATGATAGAAAATAATGGAAAACGTTCGATTTTTCAATATTATTGATAGTATATCTTTTTATTTTACAGCCCATGACTACCATCATTCCATCTATTGAACAGAATCAGACGCCAAAGGATTAGATAACACGGTTTGTACTTTGCATTTCTTGAAATTTATTTCAACATTCTGGATGTGTTCAAAATGTCACATGATGAGAATGCTACAGGTTGTATGAAAAATGAAATTAGTAATATGGTACCGAAATTCAGTAGAAGTTATTTTGTGTACATAGAGTTATTTAAATCATTGGTGACCCTCAAGATTAATATTGGGTGAACTATAACCTTCCGTTGCTGTTTAGCCCCAAGTCAGCTCTCATCGAACAGGCCTATGATCAAAGGCGTTCCAGTCAGAACCACCAAATATCTAAGAATACATTATCCAATGTGTCCTTCTTTAAGATCATAGGGTGTGATTTAAAGAAAATCTGGCTTCTAATTCTTGTAGCCTACTATATGGGGGTTCCTTCATTAGCTCAATAGATGTTGGTTATAATGATCAGTATAATGATAATTATAATGGTTAGTATAAAGTTGACTGAAATTGTTAATAGTGAAAATATACTTAAATACTGACCACGTATATACAAGATGCTTGCAAGGCTTTTATTCATGAAAGCTGTTGGAAACCAAATATCTAAATAGTTTCCATGAATGAAAGCCTTAGAAACATTTTCCATACATACATATATACATACATACATATATATACATACATATATATACATACATACATATA
>NC_068986.1:84337344-84341835 GCF_001194135.2 Octopus bimaculoides | reverse complement strand
GTGTGTGTGTGTGTGTGTGTGTGTGTGTGTGAAATGATTGTTATATGTATAATGACTGCCAAAACTTATCCCAAAGATAAGAATTCAAAATTTTTAGATGAAAAACAAAAATATATATTAGTCCTTTACTCTCGACAAAGTTCAAGAACGGAACATATTAGAGTACTACTAACATATATGGGGTATTATAGCTACTACACAGAAACATACAAAACGCACAAACACGCAAAGACACGCACACTTTCAAGATTGCCGTAGCTGTCCAGGTAAATGACAAAGACTACGTCAGTGGATACATTTATTTTTCTATAAGTCTCTTGAATTGAGCCGGTAACAACATTTGTTCACATAAGCAAGTAATTGTGTATTGCTTCTGCCTAAAATCACTCAAAGCAGTCACATTACCGTCATATAATAGCTTACACTAAATGATTCTTTCCCAGAGCTGCAGCGATCTGGAATGTCTTCTCTGTCTATGTTTTTTTCCTTTGAATATCAACTAAGTAATATACGTGTGATACGTGGTTGTAACTGATGTCTTCGAACACCACTAACTACTACTACTACTACTACTACTACTACTACTACTACTACTACTACTACTACTACTACTACTAATAATAATAATAATAATAATAATAATGACAATAATCTTACTGTTGCTGCTTTTGCAGCTGCTAATGCTGCTGCTGCTACAACCACTACTACTAGTACGACTGCTGCTGCTACTACTACTACTACTACTACTACTACTACTACTACTACTACTACTACTACTAATAATAATAATAATAATAATAATAATAATACTGTTGCTGCTGTTGCAGCTGCTAATGCTGCTGCTGCTGCTACTACTACTACTACTACTACTACTACTACTACTACTACTACTACTACTACTACTACTACTACTACCGCCGCAGCTGCTGCGCAACTGCAACCATCAGCTCCCACCGCCACCACCACCACCACCACAACTACTACTACTACTACTACTACTACTACTACTACTACTACTACTACTACTACTACAACTACTACCATCAGTGCGGAATGGCTTTGATTATAGAGCAAGGAGTCTTTTGCTATTTCTAGTAAATGTGAAAAGGTTAAAAAATCTTGTCAGTGTTATCCACTCCTTTAGTGTCGTGCCTCCGTTTATAGCTCCAGTAGACAATTGGTCTCTGTCTCTATATCACTTCTTTGTCAATATCTAAATCCTTCTGGAAATGTTGGCAAACTGGTTGAAAATGTCATGAGTTGATATTTTCTTCAACAGTCAAAGAATAAATAGCAAATATTTCCTAATACCAACTCACAATAAAACAAAATGGTAGAGATTAAGATTTACCGGTCCGATTTAATGGTCAAGTGAGCAATAAAGAATCAAAAGTAAAGAACAAAATAAAACAACAGATCAAAAGACAGGTTGATATTTGATAGAATCGCTGAATTATCAATTGAGTTTCAAAATCATACAAGGTAGCACTTCAAAATAACCCCACTATTAATGTTTTGAGAAAAGCAAGAACTTTTCAAAATGATAATTGAATACCTTAAGCAGCTATTTTCAGCAGTGATTATACACAAATACATTCAGTTGTCACGTGTAAATAATTCACGTTTTCTTACCTGAAAATTGTTGCGAGACAATTTGATAGTTTCTTTAAACGTGGCGTGTGCTGTATTCAGTATCAGATATTGATGAACTGCTTGCTGTGCCGTGTATCGAGAGCATTTGATTGTGAAATTTAAGGTTCGAGCTGTGTTCAGGATCAAGGCAATTAACTCATGTTGACTCCGTACAGCTGGCCGTAAGTATGAACCATGTGAGAATACCGTTCAGAACTGCGAGCCGAGACGGAGCCGCATAATTAGAGGCTCGTTTGTGTAGAGTGTTAAGTCGTAATTCTTTTGTTTTGTATTTCAAAGACATGGAAAAAAAAGTATATGGTTTGCAAAGTACTAGATGTAAAACTCGTATGCTCAAACATATTCTGTTATATAGCGGGAAGGTCATTATGCCAATAACAAACACACGCACTGGTTGTGTTACGTCTTCATTTGTCAATTAGTTAACGATTTAATCAATTGCTAGCAGCATCTACACATGATGCATGTTACAATAACGTATGATGAAGCAGTAAGAATTAAATTTCCTTAGCATGGACACTTAACGATACTGGGAGAGAAATAATTTTCACCTAGAATAATGGTAAGAAGTGAAAGTTCGTTCTAATGTACCATGGCTCTCTAAACAAGGCAGTGAACTGGCGAGTCGTCTTAAGCATCTCGATTTCTTATAGTCTTTTGTTCAACTTTATTTTTCCTCCTTTTGGAGTCAATAAAAAAGTACTGAAATCGATTTCTTCCCCAACTCTCTCTCTTTCTCGTACCGTATTAAGAAAGTAGCTTTCATATCGCAACCACACGAATCCTTTCTCCACACCGCTGTGTGGACAAAATAAGAAAGTAATATCTATATGTGACGACATAAATATTCTGATCACACGTTGCAACATGTCCTAAGTATACAGTATATCTAGCCACATGTCACATCTCTATGTCTTCAGTGTACTGAATTATGCAGCCAAAGATGACACCAATGTGTCTTTACTATACCATCTCTCTGACCTTGGGTCACATCTTTATGTCCTAACTACGTGTAACATTCCTCTCTGGCCTCAAGTGTTTCCCAAAAACAGAGGCATAACACCAGTTAATAGGTATCCGGCTCTTGACCATACTTCTTCAGTTTGGTAGCTTCTTTAGAACAAACCAACGAATGAACCTTTATGCCGTTACTCGATATGTTAGAAATAGCAGTCCCGTCAATCTCACCTAAGGAAAAAAGGAAAAAGGACATATTTGACAATGTAGTCGGTGATACACGGAACGTAATGATGCTCACGGCTGGAACACCACGCGATCATACGCCTGCTAGAACAAGACTAATAATGGTTCACAAACAAGAAGAACAACAGCCAAGCCGACGATCAATTTGTGGATAAGTAAGTCACATGACAATTTTTGTTGTTCGACTATTAAGAAGTTGGTAGCTGTAGAAGTAAGAATAGACAGATAACCTCCTGATAGGCAGAGAACTGTATAGTATTTGTTGTGACGTAAATAGTCACGTTGTTTACAACATATTGTTTGCTGTAAAAAGTTGCCTTTGTTGTTGAACTCCAGGTCAGCCTACTGGAACTGGCTAATGATCAAAAGCATTTCAGCCGTAGCTATCCAATATTTTTACAGAAAAAAATGTCGCTAGACCAGCGGTGTGTAAAATCATTTCCTAATAAGAGAAGTTTAGCTGCTATTTCTAGCAGATAGAATCAGCATGTAGAGGCTTCTTCATTTTACAGTGAAATAGAGTTTGATATATATAGTGGCGTTTAGTTTGGTATGTATTGTGTAGTATAGTTTTGTGTGTATTAGTGGAGAATACATTAATGCTTCGATGTACGAATCAATTTATTCCTGGAGACCACTATTAAAGTGAAAGATCCTAAAGCAGAGCAATAATTTCCCATAGTAGCAATGTTATAAAAGGTAATTCGTTCCCATAAAAATATTTTACCTTATAAAATGTATAGTACTCGTAAATAGATGGCAATAAAACAACAGTAGAATGTAAATAATATTATATGTAAAGTGAAAAGAATGTCAACATCATTTATAATAGAAAATATTATTATAATCGTTTTTCGAATCACTTACACTCGCACTAGACTCTTGCACACCATCACTAGTAGATGCCATCGCCCGATTCACAAGCACTTGTAGACGGACTTATAGATTTCTTTTTATAAAACAAGTCTAGAGTTGTTTGGTTAGAAGAAGCCTTTTTTCACTCTTTATAAATTTTTTCGGTAACATGCAGAAGCATTTGTTACGGTAGTAGAAACTTTTGCATTTCGTTCAAAATTTGGATCTTGTGCTTAAAAATAAACTCGTAAAGCCGCGGTCTCGTAAAGCCGGTCCTCGTAAAGTGAGGTATCACTGTAGTTTCTTTAGTATAAATGACTTATAGTCTGGCGTGCATAATGATATATCGTTTGGCATAAATTAGATAACAGGGGGTGCAGGGGATGCGCTTGCATTCTCTAAAATTGGTGGGTGGGGCAATGAAAACTCTTTGACATCCTTCTGAAAATCGTCATCGCCAAAACGAACGGACGTAGAAACATTTTTGGACTGATGAGAACCATTACTTTAATTGATAGATAAATATTATTATTATTATTATTATTATTATTATTATTATGTTGTTTTTTTTCTTCTTTCTTCAAATTTTCTTCCATTTCTCGCCGAGTGTTTTCCGTACACCTAGGGCAGAGAAACTCGTTGTATGCATTCCCAGTTCACACACGCAAATTCACAGGTAAAACATGTATTTAAGAAAAAAAAAGTTCATGAATGGATGTTGTTTTCACAGCGATAATGCTCTTCTCAGTACATGAGTCGTTCCAGTTAGCACGATTTTTT
>NC_068986.1:84334454-84336433 GCF_001194135.2 Octopus bimaculoides | reverse complement strand
CAAGGTATTTGGCCAGTCCGATTGTGATGGTTTTGTACGTAAGTTCAAGCTGGATCAAGCCTCGACCTCCCTGAGCTTTGGGAAGGTAAAGACGATCCACGTCTGCCTTTGGATGGTGCATATTATTATTATTATTATTATTATTATTATTATTATTATTATTATTATTATTATTATTATTATTGTTATTATTATTATTATTATTATTATTATTATTATTATTATTATTGTTACACATCTGCTTAAAGCAGCGAACTGACAGAATTGTTAACACGCCGGGCAAAATGCTTAGCGGCATTTCGTGTGTCCTTACGTTCTGAGTTCAAATTCCACCAAGTTCGACTTCGCCTTATATCCTTTTGCGGTCGATAACATAAGTACCAATGGAGTACTGGAGTTGATGTAATAGACTTACCCTCTCCCCAGAGAATTGCTGGCTTTGTACCAAAATTTGAAATCATCATTATTATTATACCTGTGTTTATTTGACATCAAGACTGAAAAAATCGATCTTGTTTGTAAAAAAAATTTAAACCTGGGTTTGCACCCTCTAAGCAAATTTCGTTCCCGCTCTTATGTAGTTTGGCGTATATAGTTACTTATTTTGGTGTTTATAATAACGTATTCTTCTGATACTTGCTACAATGAACTATAGCTTCTTTTTATAATAACGAATAGTTAAGATATAACGGTAAATTGCGAGATAATTTGTGAGAAAATTTAGTGTATATAGTAATTTTTATAGTTTTTCTGTGTATAATACTTCCTACTATCCACAGAAGGCCTAAAGAGATAAGTCAATCACACTGAATCCTGCGCTCTTACAGGTATTTATTTTATCGATCCTGAAAGAATTAAAGGTAAAGTGGACTATGGCGGAATTTGAACTCAGAACGTAAAGAGCCGAAAGAAAATGTTGGTAAATAGTTTGTCCAGTATAGTTATGGTTCTGCCTGCTGGCGGCCTTTTTCTGTGTATAATAACGAAAAAAGAGAAAGAAAAAAATAAAGTGAAAGGAAGATGCATTGACTCATAGCTAATTTTCCATTGATCTGATTCTACGAAAATGTTCTATGAAAAACTGCTCAACATAAACCACGTGATACTAACACTAGTCACGTGTTACACAATAAGAAACTCTCCATTCAGTCATTCTTAGCTACGGCTTGCCATTCTTCTTGCACGCTACATAACACACGCATACAATAATAGGCAGGCCATGCCATTCAAAAGTGTACCACGTGGTTCATGCATCAGTCACGTGCTATTATGCCGCGTCGTTATAACATATAGGTTCAGTCACTATAAATGTCACCGCCACCACCACTACCACGATAAATCATTTGATCACAAGAATTTGTTATAGTTTGATGTAAAGAGAAGAGGAAATAACGTCGTTGTGTATTGAGGCAGCAGAGCATTGTGGGAAATAATGGAATTAACGCCATTTTGTTAGTGTTTTCATCAAAGAATTTATAACTTTACTACTGCACCTTCAATGACCAACTTGAATAATGTAATTATCGATTTCTGTGCGGATGTATATGCATGAGCGTGTATGTGTGTGTTTGTGTGTGTTCGTGCGTGTTTGAGTGGGTGAGTGTCTGTGTGTCGAGGTGGAAGTCTCTGTAGGTGTCTCCGTGAGAGGAGAATGTGTCATCTGTTTCTTGATGTGCGTCTGAGTATATGTGTGCGTGTGTATGAGTGTTTGTGTGTGTGTGTGTGTGTATGTGTGTGTGTGTGTGTGTGTGTGTGTGTGTTTGTGTGCATGTGCGTGTGTCTGCGCGCACGACAGAAAGAGAAAGAGAGAGAGAAAGAGAGAAAGAGAGAGAGAGAGCTTGTTTGTATCTGTGTGGTGTGTATGTATCTGCATGTGATGCGAGTGCACGTCGTGTGTGTATGTGTGTAGACATGTATATGCGATCACTTGTGTACATTTGCGTGTATGTGCGTATCCCTTTCCGTGCGGTGTGTAGGTG